>NC_085025.1:6017602-6137812 GCF_963692335.1 Osmerus eperlanus
GAGGGAGGGAGGGAGGGAGGGAGGGAGGGAGGGAGGGAGAGAGAGAGAGAGAGAGAGAGAGAGAGAGAGAGAGAGAGAGAGAGAGAGAGAGGGAAGAGAGGAGTGAAGGAGGAGGCAGACAGAGAGAGGGTTGTCTGTGCTTGTGGTTGGTGTGTATCTAGGGTAAACACTAGGGTGGTCAGGAGCGTGTCGCTATGCTATGAGAGGCCATGTTGAACACTGAGGTATTTCCTGCCTC
Organism: Osmerus eperlanus; assembly: GCF_963692335.1. Classification (NCBI taxonomy): domain Eukaryota; kingdom Metazoa; phylum Chordata; class Actinopteri; order Osmeriformes; family Osmeridae; genus Osmerus; species Osmerus eperlanus. Next base: position 6,017,841 of record NC_085025.1, read on the forward strand.
CCTCCCTTCCCTCTCTCTCTCTCTCTCTCTCTCTCTCTCTCTCTTTTCTCTTACTTTCTTTCCCCTCTCTCTCTCCCTCTCTTTCTCCCTCTTCCTCTCTTTCCCCTCCGCTCCCCCTCCATTCTCCTTCTCTCAGTCCTTCTCCCTCTCCCCCTCTACCTCCCTGTTTCGTTCTTTCCATATCTCCCCTTTTTACTTGCTCTCTCACTCTCCTTTTTCTATCTCATCTTCTTCCCATCTTCTTCTCCCTCTTCTTATTTCCCTCTAACTCTCTCCTTCTCAATCCTTTTCCTTCTCTCTCTCTCTCTCTCTCTCTCTCTCTCTCTCTCTCTCTCTCTCTCTCTCTCTCTCTCTCTCTCTCTCTCTCTCTCCGTTTCTCTCTTCGCTGATGCATGATCTACTACTCTGTGGCATGTGGAATTGGAGACATCGTCATGGCAACGAAAAGCCCGGCTGGAGTGAGATGGGGGGGGGGGGGGGTGGAGGTTCACTCAGGGAGACCTGGACACACACACCACATTCACACACCACACATCACACACCACACACACAGTCACACACATACACACCACACAGTAAGTGATCAAGATTACAACAGAGACACTGTGCAGTGGACTTACTTATAAGGTTATCAGGAACTGCAGTGGAGATATTGTTGGCAGTCCCTTCACTGGAGTCAAAAGGATCACAATAGATACAGTCTCTTGAGAACAGCTAGGGGGGAAAAACTCCAGAATCCCTCCTGCTTCGGATAAGCTTGATTCAAACAGGCTTTCACACTTAGATATTTATACAATTACAGCTAGCTACACAATTAGGCTTTATACAATCCAAGTGTGTGTAATTCTGCAGTTTGTCTAAAGCACATTTCAAAGTGTTAATTTAACACCAGGAGTGCTGATATGGGTTCATCTCATGAGAGTGGACCTCTATAAAACACCCAGGGACTGAAGTGAGCACTCCTGGTGTTAAATGAACAAGATGACATTTGCTGTGAGGCAAATACTGTGTGGACAGCTGAATTATGAAATGTTCAAAATGCAGTCGGAGACAAAGCTCATCTTGGTCATAGTTTCTGAGAAACAAACTGACCCCAGAAGATGACAGCTGTTTTAGTGAACTGGGGCACGAGCAGCCAGCCTTGAATAAGTAAAGCTTTTTGACACAGCCAGACACAAATATGCACACACACACACACAGAGCCACACAGACAGACCCAGACACTGACTCACAATTACAGACCCTCGCACACAGACACACACACAAAGACACACACCCCTTGTCTCCTTCTGGACAGCTGTGAAGGATGTAAGGTTCAGTGGCCGCGCGTATTACACGCACACATTCAAACATCGACGACCATGTTAAAACCCGCTTTGCTCTTTTGCTCTCCATTCGATGGGATGGATCCAGTCACACAGCAGTCGTTGCTAATTTAATGATTTGCAGCAGGCTTAATTCATTTATGACGGTTTCCCGCTCAATTTAACCTCCCCCCTCTCATCAATACCTCTCCGCTGGAGGAGTCAGACGGCCAGTGAACATTCATCCAACCACCAGGTCTCCTGTTGTTAGTGGGGCACTCCTATCCTTCATGCCTCCTTTAGAGATCTCAACTTTAAAAACTGCTTTTTGTGTGTGTTTTGTGTATGCATGTGTATTTCTGTGCATTTCTGTGCGTGTGTGTTTGTTGACTGTGTGTGTGTGTGAGTGTGTGTTGGTGCACACTCGTGTCTGTTGGATCTGTGTGTATCTGCGTGGATCTGTGTGTATCTCTGTGTAAGTCCTTGTGTGTGCCCTCGTCTCTCCAGTTCCCGGAGGAGTGATCCAAAATGGCGCCCGCATCAGAAGCCAGGGACTGTTTCCTGTCATACGGCCCCTACCCATCAGCCCCATAGGGAGCAAGACCTCAGGCATAAGGTCAGTGACCCAGTGACCCTGCTTCTCATTCCACCAAGCAGGCAATTGATCATAGATCACACACACACAAAACCACATGCACACATGCAACACAATACAGAAAGTCACAAACTTTTTTTTTTTTTTTACAGTATTCTCATAAAGTCACAGAAAGGTTCGCAAAGCCAAGCAAAACAATATTATACTTAAAGTATACTTACAAAGTATAAGCACAAACATGCTTACAAATGTTACTGTACAGTTGTCAAGCAGTAAGTGAATATTCAAAATCTGTAAACTTTTAATTACACTTCCATCTGTGTAGAAAAGACATGTACAATCTCATATAATCCATTTAACCCTCGTGCTGCCTTCGGGTCACATGACCCAAAGGTTCATAACGAACCATCATTGTGTTTACCCAATTTTACCCAATACAAAAACAAATAAAAATACTTTTCTTTTAACCTTCGCAATGTGGGGGGTCTGAGACAGCCCGACGGTTAAAAGAAAATGCTTCACTTTGTTTTTGTATGCGGTAAAGTTGTCGCAATACGACGGTGGGTCACAATGACTGATGGGTCAGAACGACCCGAGGAGAACACAAGGGTTAAAATAAATGTAAGGACACTTTTGCTTGGGACAGCATGTGTTCAGTACACTTTATCCATGTTTACGCTGCAGCCACACACACACACGCACACACACACACACACAGATTTGATTTCAACTAAGAACTTTATGATCCACATCCGCCCAGCAACATGCCTGGACACGCACATCCATCACCATGAAGGCCCACACCGTCTAATGAATTAAACATACCCAAAGGCTCACATAAGGTATGCACTGAATATTTGATCACATAGAGGACTGTCTGTTTTTCATATAAGATATTAATACGGCCCCTCTGAAGCAAGACGGGGCGTGAGAGATGTTGAGGACTACGGGGGCTACTTTTTGATTTATAGGATATTAGGGTCCTTTGATACGCTTCATGCCGAGACACAGCGCTCTATTTTAACGTGCTCGGTACGGAGAATCGTTCCAGAGCAGAGTTCTGTTGTACGCTGCATGTGAACAGAGGGGAGGGGAGTCTGAGGGCTCTGGAGTAGTAACTGCTGATGCGAGGGTGTGTAGCACTCACTGGAACATTAGGAACCTCACCTGTGGAGACAGTGGCAGTGCCACACGTCTACGTGATATTTAAGAAGTGTTCTAGCTGTCTCTGTCGTGAACTGTAGGAGTAACTGCGATCGCTCTCCCTGTGCTCTCCCCCTCCACCTCCCTCCCTCCCTCCTCCCCGTCCCCCGCCTACCTCTCCCCCTTCTCCTCCCCTCCACCCCCCCCCCCGCCTACCAACTCCCCTTCTCCCCCTCCACCCCTTCTCCCCTTTCCCCCTTTGCCCGCATATCTCTCCCCCATCTCCATCTCTCCCCCCCATCTCCCTCTCTCCCCCTCCACCATTCCCCTTCTCACCCATCCACATCACTCTTTCCTCCCCTCCCCTTTCCCCACCTCCCCTTCCCTCCCCTCTTTCCTCACCCACCGACCCCTCCCTCCCTTCTCCCTCTTTCTCTCCTCCTCCCCCCCTCAGGTCGGCTTTGGGGGACTACCTGACCCGCGGCCAAAGCTCCGCCCCCGACTCTGTCCCTCCCGGCGACGACCTAGGAGAGGACCACACCTACAGCTCCGGCCTCTCTCCAAGCATGCCCTGCTCTTCCCAGGGCCCCTCCGGTGCCCATGGAAATGAGGGCGACAACGTCATTGCCGTGGACCTCCGAGGGGTCAAATCAGAGCCCAGGGAGGTTCCCGTGGACTCCGCCTTCCTATCCCAGCAGGCCCGGCGAGCGCGGGCGACGCTGCCGTGGACGAAAAACCGCCTGCGAGCCCTGAGCGACACGCTGCCGCTGAAGAAGCGCCGCGCGGCAGAGAAGCCTCCGGAGAGCGACGACGAGGAGATGAAGGAAGCGGCCGGATCCCTGCTCCACCTGGCCGGCGTCAGGGCCTGCCTCAACAACATCACCAACCGCAATGCCAAGGGGCAAAAGGAGCCCAAGGATGCCCTCAGAGACTAAGGCAGGACAAACACATACACACACATGAACATGTACACACTTTCACACTCTCACAGACACATTCTCTTTGTCTGTCACTCTCACACACACACACACACACAGAGACACACAGAGTGCACGCACACACACATGAACATGTACACTCTCACGCTCTTTCTCACAGACACACTCTCTTTCTCTCTGTCTGTCACTCACACACACAGTATACACACACAAGCACACACCAAACCACACAGGCCAAGAGATAAAGTTACTAAATGTTAATCTTTCAGCAGGCACTACTCTACTGATGTGTATCTCTATCTCCAGGGCATTAGGTGAATCCTACTTATTTGTGGCAATATCAAAAATCTCTGTTTTCCTATTACATGTCCAGCAACACTAACTATCGTGGGTGATCAGTTCTCATGTGTCTTTGTTGTTTTTGTCATGAAAAGGGGATGAAAGCCATAGAAAAAAAAGTTGTATCAGATTTGGGAAAACAAGTTACACATGGATTCACATTGAGGATTGTTGATGACCATTTGTATCCTCAGTAGGTATGCGATGAAGTGTGTCTGTGATATCTGTAGCAATCTTACACTTATGTTAGCGAGAACTTTGAGCCAACCATGTATTTGGCAAAGGGCCACATGTCATAATACAACCATGAGCACAAATGTGAGACTGTGCCAAAGACACGAGACTCGGGTGCTCTATGTAGCCACTCTGAGAGCTAACAAAGTCAAACCCAAGGCATTGTAACTTCAGACCACCAGTTTAGAAGATGTCCTTAAATGTCTAAATAATTGTAAAATCTGATATACCTGTTATAGTCATGCACTTAAGATTGCTTTCAATCACCAGTCTTAGAAACATCGTGGCCATGAACATAAGTTTGTCGAGAAACAATCGATAGAGTAGGATTAATGACAGTTACACAAACAGGGTTTTTTTTTCAGCTCGTGTGTCGAGTGAGAGGCAATATTTTGTCTGTTTGTCCTTGTTGCCTAGTGTAGAGGTCCCTGAAATTCTTCCTGTACTCCTCTTTCAGACGTGAACATCTGGTATAGATACCTTTCTGCAACCTTGCCTGTCATTAGGCAGGAGCCAGCCCTATACATGACTGTGGGTGTATTGTTGTTTCTTGCATTTCTGCTGTGTCGGTGTCCCCTTCTAACTTCATAAAGATATAAGCAATTTGTCCTTTCTGGACAACTCTGTAAAAAGGTTAGAAAATATTTTATTTTTCCTTTCTTAATTGAAGCAATTTGACCTGCAGGACTTACTCAGTTATATTGCATGGGTGCTTGTAAATAAGATCAAAAGTAAACCTTTTTTTATTCAAAGATCATGTAAGATAAACAATGTATTTAGCATGAAGCATGACTTATTTTCATATAAACGTAGATCCTAGATTAAAGATAAAAAATGTTTCGCCAATTCTTATACCCTCAATTGAGTTTTTAATTGATCTAGAGTTTTTTTTGTATCAAATTGATATTGTATTTCCTCTGAGCTGGCTTTTAATGACAAATCTTCTTCAGGGAGGAACTTTTAGGGAAATCGTACAGCAATTTTAAGTCTTGCTTCAGTGAGTGGTAGAAAGGAAAATTATTGATCAACTGAAAAGCCTCTGAATGTGGCTGTCAGTCTGCCTCTTTCCTGATCTGTGCATCAATGTGCCCGTGTCACAGCTACTACAACACATCAGTAGTGTGTGTGAGTATTCAAACCATGCACCCGTTAACATGTTGTGCCTGCCTGCCCCTTGAGACTTCTGTTCCGATGTCTTTAACATGTTTTGATATGCTGAATAGCACATTAAGGTTCCTTGAGACGGCTCTGTTTTAGTTGCACAGTGAGTGGAAAACTTTAGAGGCTTTTTTGGAATGCTTTAGTTGGTGTACGTGGCTTGGCTGCGCCAGATTTGATGGAAATCTTTTGGTGAAGGTCATGTCAGATCAGTATATATGTAAAGGTAAGCCTCAGTTTTCTATTATAGTGTCTAGTGTCAAAAGGTGATTTGCTATGGGGGAGATTTCACCAGAGCAATTGTGAGCTGTCACATTCTCCAAGGTTGACACTGCCATCTTTGATCGGTGGAAGCTAAGATGTGAACACATTTGAGACTCACTGTGCTCCTCAACACACAAGCTGTACAGAATTTCATAGCCTGGGGTTAATAGTTTGAGGGTGTGTGCAATGATGGAGTGTGTTTCAATATAAGTTGAGTGAGAGAAAAGTAGTAAAGGGCGCACACACAGACAGATGGAGAGACAGACAGAGAGACAGACAGACTGGCAGACAGACTAACAGGGACAGACATTGCAATCTCTCTGTCTTGTCCCCTCAACACACATCCCTGGTCAACACAGTAGGACGGATGTCGACAATGCAGACATATCATACGCCCGCCATTCTCCCTCTGAACTCTGCTCTCTGAAGTGCTCATGTAACGCAGGTCAAGCCCTCTGCAGTATTTACAGTAACACACCATAGTTCTGGTAGTGATTAATATGTTTTCAGTCGACAGAGGCATGTCAAGGGGGATGTGTTGCTTTGGTAACCAATATTTCTTCCTGTGACTCATAGTGACATGCAGGATAGGTGAACCCTTGGCTGTTTAAAAATAAAATTTCACAGGATCTACAAGACTAGTTTATTTAGGGAGTATCAAAATGTGTCACTGCCTGAATAAGAGACAGAGAATTAGAAAAATAAAGGTGTTTGTTTTCATCAACCAAACCTGCCAAAACGTGTTAAATTCAAGTTCTGCCATTTTGTTATAAACTATTTGAATTTTTTGGTGTTTCTGTTTACTTTGACAAAACTTTACAATACTGCCGTTTGTGTGGAATTTTTGAGATGAGTGTTTGAAAGCCATAGGTAGAGATGTCAAAATGCAAACTATTAATGATCTGTGAGATGTCTTACAGAGTGTATCCGGGTTAGGGTTAGAGTGTTCTATTATTTTCTTGTTGTGCAATCATCTTGCCAAAGAACGATTTCAAACTAACTCATCAATACATGTAAATAACAATGCTGCCCTATGCTGAGGCAAATACTTATAAATGTTGTTTTTTCTTTGCCATTTTTCTGAAACCTACAATAATGTTTATGTGATGTATTGTCTTCCAGTTGCAATAATAAAAAAATACAAGTTGCAAAAGTTGAGAACTTGGCTTTGTGTTTGAAACACTTACACCAAGACCAAGTAGTATCAACATGCAGCATACACAGTATGTATATTACATATGCAAGGGTGGGGTTAGGGTTAGCTCAGGGAGCTCAGCATTTTTCAGATACAATTATTGACTGACAATTTCCACATCAACAAGGGTCTTATCATAACGAAGGCTTTTCAGATAACTAATTATTAATTTTACTTCCCTTAATCATTAAAGTCCAGTGGCGAAAATCTGCTATATATTTTTGGGGGGACAATTATATGACATTTTCTCAAGAGCAATTCCTGAGGGGGACACCAAAATTACTGTTGTAACACATAGCCTACATTGTAATATGTTAAATGTATATTATTAATATTATTTACATTTCCTTATGTTTACAGTGATTTATTGGGGGGGACAAATCATATTTTTCACAGGATGGGGGGGTGGTGTCCCCCCTTTCCCCCCCGGGATTTCCGCCTATTTTATAGTCAAATTGCTCTAATTAAAGCGAGTCTCAGTTGCCTTGAGAAAAGAACAAGAGCAAATCATGAAAGCTGTAGACTAGTGATGGACTACCTTAATGCCTAGATTATTTGAACAGCATTTACACTTGCTAGTTGGTATAACCCTATAATACTAAACAAGTTAAGTTATTCCATAGTTCTAGAATTGTAAAACATACAGGCAAGCAGTAAGGTAAGGTAGCCAATAGGTAAGTAACTTTGTCTTTTATTACACAAACTATGCCTACGTGGCCAACGTGCCTATGTGCATAAATACATAAATACTGAATGGCTCTATAAAAGAAGGCCGAGGGAACCTTAAGGGCCCCAGGTTTCGGATTGCTTATTAAACAAGATAAGGAATTGCGTTATTATATATTTTTGTGGCCCCCTCATTTTTATATGGGACCCCCACAAAATACAAATGTGGCTACGCCACTGCATAACGGTTGCCATTTCAGAGCCATGTGGTACGTTGTGTAGGAAGTCCATTCATAATTAAAGGCAAGACTGGCTTAATCACGAGCCGCTGCTTTCCTATGCATCCTCTGCCGCTTTCCGTGAACAACTGCAGCCGTCTGTCTCTGTCTCCCCCTTTCTTTCTGTTCTCTCTCTCTTTCTCTCTTTGGTTGCTATGCAACTGCAGCAAAAAAGGTTAGAAAGTGTGCATTCTGTACATCTTAAGGGGACATCATTCCAGCGAGTTGTTGGCTGCTGCGAGATTTAAAGGTAGCGACGAGTGTCTGGTAGCGCCGCAGATGCTGTGTCTATCAGGCTCCGAGAGTCTCTGCTTTACTTTTCAAACGAGTGGGTTTATTCACAATATATGCCTACAGAAGTTAAAACGAACATCAAATACTAACAATAACAATAATCATACATTGTAGCCTATATTCAGGTGCTATCGAATAGCCTAGAACAAGAAGAGGAAAACACGAGTTTATCTGTTTATAACTTGACTGATGTAGACCCAATTCTTTGCACCCGGTCATGTCATCGGTATCTCCAGAATATAGGCAAGTTTCCATGGAGACCGAAATAGGGGTAAAGCTCTTTGTCAGCTCACATCAATTCCTCGCCTTCCGTGCTTTTGGGGAATTTTACCTCAGGGGGGTGAACGACTACCGAGACATAAACACGCAGGCTACCTGAGGTTCATCGAAAAAGACCAAGCGCCACTTTTACAGCACGTTGGTTTACCAAATACTTTCTACTTGTGCTTTCACTTGACTAGTAACGCTGGTGTAGGTTAGCGGTATAACTACTCATTTTTGGGGTCCGCTTCATAGAACACCAACAGAAAACCAACAAACATCACTTCGCGTATCACTCCACCCAATCTACCAATAATGCTAAACATTAAAACTGCATAGTGTGATGTAGTTCATAATAAAAAAAATCAAAAAACATTTTAGAAATATAATATATTTATCATATTATGAACCATTAATAAAATCATGTAAAACATCCCAAAAATATAAGATACTCTTCAAACAAACTCATCACAATATAATCCTAATTTACACGAATGGAATGTGAAGATATGGGTCATCTCTTGGAAACAAACATATTGTGGCATGTTCTGTGACCGCCCACTGGTGGAAAGACTGCGTTATTACATTTAAGTGATTTAATGTGCCAAACTCCTGGTTCATGTGTCACCCTGATCCTGCAGGTAAAACTACCAGGTAAACAAGGCATGGACTATACCGTTTATTTAGACGTTATATAACACTACTGTGCATTTAGCCTGAGTTTAGCATGTAAGAGACTAAATATATCAACAAAGGACAGTGGCTGAATTTCTGACAAGACGCGGTTTTACCTTCACAGCCAAGGGAAAAACGACTTTCCCACATTATTCTCAGAGGCACATTCCAATGTGTGTCTGGTTAAAGTGAATTTTGTGTCAGTTTACCATCAATTCATGAAAGCAAAGGGTAATATTTTGAACAACTATGATTTAATTTGAATACCAAGATGTAATGCAATTTAATCGGATTGTTTTGATCATTTTAACATTCATAGCCTATACACAGTCAATTATCGTAACTTCACGCGATAAGTCGCGAGATGACCAGGTTGACCCTGCCCTATGTCTCGCGCACTCGCAGCTCCATCGCTCAGTATATAAAGGAGGACAACGAAGACTGAAGGACTGCTGGGAAAGCACAGCCCGGGATTGTAAATAAGACCGTTAAAACCTGTGTTTTATTTACAAAAGTTATGCCGGCTAATTTTAAGTGTCGTTCCCAGTTGTATTAGGTCGTTTTTTCTTTCTTTTTGATCTATTCCTCGCTTGTTTTTCGTGTGGTTGTACACTACGCGTGTAATGGCGAGCTCGGCTAACTCAAATCCAGTGGTAAGGATAAATCTCAAAGGATAGTCAGTGAAAAGGTGCTATTATGGCAAATTAAGTATTAAGTGCAGTAGGGATTGCATTTTGAGTACAGTTCAAATAAAATGGGGAAATAATTAGTTTGCAACATTGATCATCAATAAAATGATTGCCATACGTGCCTCAATAGGCCATTTTAGCCTCTTTTCGAAACCAGATTTGAATTCTGAGTGTGGGGAGGCACCGGTTGCCGTGGGAAATATGGTACATGTAGCTGACAAAACCTCGCTTGCAAGATGAAATTAAAAAAAATAAACGTTTGGTTATTGTACTATCAGAAATTGCCTGATTTTACATTTGCAGTTAATATTTAGTTAACTAATTTAAGATTATTCGGCTCCTCTTGCACGTCAGAACGTTGTACTGGAGTGAGGTTGACTTCATTTTTCTTCCTGCCCTGAAGCCAGGCTAGGTAGCAAAATACTTGCTATTAATATAGACTCGACTGTCAGTTAATCGGTTAGAAATGCGAACGTTAATGTCGGAAATGGGGGTGATTCAATGGTTGTTTTGTAAGCAAGTTTGCCTCGTTCAAGTTGAAAGCACCGTCTCATCCGATGCGTATTGTTGTGAAAATTTCCCTTCGTCAAAATTAAAAAATGGTTTCGCAGCTAAGTGTGGTTCTGAATTCCCGTAGGATTGTCCAAAAAAGCTTTGAGGCAATGCATCACGTCCACCATTCCACGAGCTAGCCTGGATAACGCCATCTTTATACCCATTTCTCACTGTCTGCTTTTCTTTCCTACCCCTTCCCGAAAACGTATATTAGAACAGCACAGCAACACTAGTTATACATTTTAAATATTTTGAAATGGCTAGAATAATCAAATGTGGCACGAGGCGTTACGCGCTGACCGCCGCTCTGTAAAATGGCTTCCATGTCTTCACTCTCTACCGTTCTGACCCTCCTCCTCTCCGCTGCCTCGTTTTATACAGCCATCTTGGCTCTCTAATATAGACTGCCCGGGATGGGAAGGTGCTACTCAACTCTACGTCACAGGCGCTACATATAAACACCAGGCCGAGCTTTAAATAGTGAGCAGAGAGGGCTAGTCGGGGGAGGGAGAGCCGATGCCGCGCTGCGGCCACCGGGAACAAGTACGGTGGCCTGTTTCCGTCGCTGCTTCGGGTAGCATTTTCGGAGAATTGTTGGTTTCCAAAGCGACGCTGGACGGTCAGGAGTCGGTGTACATTCTCCGAATTTGACAGGCTATGAAAATAGTTTAAAGCACATTTCTTAAATACCTGCCCGTGTTTAACATGTATTTAACCTGTGCAAGACATGCGTGTAGGATAGTGACGTATTGACAATGATGGATCAACTAGCACACGAACTACTTTTCTGTCTTATTTATTTACAACCAGTGTCAGCTCCGAAGAGCCCAATAGCTTTACATCAAACATCATGACGATGAATTGGCACATTGTAACAAAATATCTACCTCGGCAAGTAATACCTGTGCATGGGTATGAATAGTATATACTGTGTACTAATGTAATTTGTTTTCTCCTTCAGCCTAAACTGTACAGGTCGGTGATCGAAGATGTGATTAACGAGGTGAGGGAGCTGTTCCTGGATGAAGGAGTGGATGAGCAGGTGCTGATGGAACTGAAAACGGTATGAGAGCCCCTCCCCCCGCAAATGCCAGATCCAAGTCCCTATTCACACACAAGGACATGAAAATCCCGTGTGCACTAGGGCAAGAATCTCAGCCAACCAGTCAGGTTGCTTGAGCTGTCACACACTTACCGACACACCAACCAAATCTCATGTAGAACTTGAGGAAGGGATTAGCGATTGATTTGGAACTAGTTTTTGAAAATGTATTATTGTGAATGGACACTCCTACAGACCAGTAACCCTTCTCTTCATCTTTGTGACTGTTTACTTTGTTACTTGTGTGTGGCTTCATTTTGAAGTGTTGCTGCCTTTGGGATAATCAGCTTTGCAGGAATAAACCCATTAACTGCCTTCCATGCCCTGTTGTTCTGCAGCTTGAGTTAACAGCCTTCAGTTCACAACTGTCCTTCTGTTTTAGACCAGTTCTTGTCATCTCATTATCTCCTTTTAAGAAAACAGACAGACATCTGCCCATCCGTTATTTAGATTGGTCTCTCTCCTTCTCAACTGTAAATGTAAAACATCTTATCAGCTGCCTTGTTTTCTGTGAGATGACTGTGTTTTCTCTCTCCCTTCTCTCCACCCCCCCCCCCCCCCCACACACACACACACACACACACACACACACACACATGTCCCTCTCCTACCCCTCGTAGCTGTGGGAGAACAAGCTGATGCAGTCCAAGGCAGTGGAGGGCTTCCACACAGAGGAGCAGCAGGCCCTCCAGGCCGCGGCCCAGCAGCAGGCTCAGCAAGCCCATGTGGCCCAGACGGCACAGCAGGTCCTCATGCCCCAGCACCAGCAAGGTGAGGGCCAGGAAACAAACAAGCCTGGAGAAATACAGCTATAGTCTAAACAGACACAAAATAGGCTGACATCTCCACCCTGTGCTTGCATAGTGTACTTGTCTAAAATAATGCAGATTTTGAGGGAGCAGTACACATTGCTCTTACAATATTAACTAATAACGTGCAGACTCTTGTCTAAAACTACAGTGGGGATTTGATCCTGCGGCCTCTTGATCTGCAGCCATGTTGCTGTAAGCGCTAAGCTGCGCGTGTCCTCAGTTGATGGTTGCTCATGTCTGTCCACAGCTCCGCAGCAGCAGGTTATCGTCCAGGACCCCAAGATCCTGCAGCACATGAGCACCACAGGGATGGTAAGAGAGTTCCGGCCTCCACTTACAGACACAACCTGACAAGATCTTGTGTATCTGTCTTGTGTAAATGTATTAAGTCATTGGATATAATGACTCGCATGTCATTTATTCATTCATGTATTTGTGTGTAATCGGATGCTGACCACAGGTTTTATTTCTCTACCACTTGTTCAGTCATAGTCTTGTGTGTGTGTTCTCTGTTTGTCCTCTAGAGTGCAGCAGCTACTGCAGCAACCCTGGCCCTCCCGACAGGGGTCACCCCCTACCAGCAGCTCATCACCAGCCAAGGTAACAGCCCCCCCTCTCTTTCCCTCCCTCTCTCCCAATCACCCTCTTTCTCACTCGCTGATTTTCTTTTACTAATCCCCCCCAGGTCAGATCCTGCAGGTGCTGCGTGCTCCTAATGGGACCCAGTACATCATCCAGCCCCAGCAGCAGGTGATGCTACAGCCGCAGGTGATGCCGCAGATGCAGGCTGGTGGCGTGCAGGCGCCCGTCATACAGCAGGTACGCCCCATCACACAGGTAGGTCCACGCCCTCCGCACCCCTCACACGCCCTCCGCACCCCTCACACGCCCTCTGCACACCTCACACGCCCACTGGGCCTAACACGCATCAGGTGGGCCACTGGATGTTGTTTTAAAGTTTTGGAGGTAGATGAGGGAGTGGAGGCCCCCTAGTGCTGGTGGAGGCCCCCTAGTGCTGGTGGAGGCCCCATCGTGCTGGTGGAGGCCCCCTCGTGCTGGTGGAGGCCCCATCGTGCTGGTGGAGGCCCCCTCCTGCTGGTGGAGGCCCCCTTGTGCAGGTGGAGGCCCCCTTGTGCTGGTGGAGGCCCCCTCGTGCAGGTGGAGGCCCCCTCGTGCAGGTGGAGGCCCCCTCGTGCAGGTGGAGGCCCCCTCGTGCAGGTGGAGGCCCCCTCGTGCAGGTGGAGGCCCCCTCGTGCAGGTGGAGGCCCCCTCGTGCAGGTGGAGGCCTAGATCTCCTAGGCTCTCCTCTAGGCCCCCTGGTGGAGGCTGAATCCCTGCCTGTATTTGAGTTGTAGTAGATGTCCTGTGGAAGAAGTAGTGTTATGGGAGCTAAGCGGTGCGTTGGTGTGTGTGTGCAGGTGCTGCACACTCCCCTCCAGGGAGGTCTGTCCCAGCAGACAGGAGTCATAATCCAGCCACAGCAGATTGTCCTTACAGGCAACAAGGTCCAGCAGAACGCACAGGTGAGTTTCACGCTCATTACTGACACAAATTCTGAGATTCAGCCGGCTAAATTTGATTCGATACCTTGGCTGAATATAACTTGCCAGTTATATTTACAGTTAAATTGATTTATCAGACATTCAACCAAAACAACATATGTCTTGTTTGTTATTTATTATAGGTCTAGATAGGCAGCTAGGGAACTGTCAAGAGGTACAGGTCCAAAGAATTCCAATATAGCTGTGCTTGCCAGAAATGGCAAATAAACTTGAAACCTAGAAATAGTACTTAATAGAGGTCCAAAGAATTCCAATATAGCTGTGCTTGTCAGAAATAGCAAATAAACTTGAAACCTAGAAATAGTACTTAATAGAAAGAACGGCAGAAAACCTCCCGGGTCTCTGAATCTGTGTATGTGTAGGTGATGCAGGCGGCCATGGCGGCCCAGTCCAGCCAGGCAGCAGCACAAGCAGCAGCAGCACAAGCACAGGTGCAACAGCAGGCCCAGCAGGTGACACAGGCCCAGGGCGCAGCTCCGCCACAGGGCCCACAGCAGCCGGCCCAGCAGCCTCCCATGATGCTGCAGGTGGATGGTGCCGGGGACACGTCCTCGGAGGAGGACGAGGACGAGGAGGAGGAGTACGACGAGGACGAGGATGAAGACAAGGACAAAGATGGCGGCGAGGACGGACAGGTTGAGGAGGTGCGGGAGTGTGTTGCTGTCTAGCTGTGGAAGCTAATGAAAGATGGCTGAAGCTAATAGAGGCTACCACCTATAGCTGATCTGTACACTATAGGTGTCATAGATATTCTAAGATGTGTATGTTTTCATGAGCGTTGTTGTTAGGGAAGGGGATGACGTTTCCTCATCTGTTGCAGGAGCCGCTCAACAGTGGAGACGACGTCAGCGACGAGGAGGACCAGGAGCTGTTTGACACAGAGAACGTGGTGGTCTGCCAGTATGACAAGGTAAACACTCCTGAAGCTTAGAGGGAGGTAGGTAGAGGAGGACTCGCTCCCTTCAAGTATTGAAGGTAGCGAGTTAGAGAAGGGAGGGAGGGAGGGATGTATGTAGAGAAGGGGGAAGGAACCAGAGAGCAGACATCCTGTGTGTGAGCTCACCCAGGTGAAATTCTAGACCCTAGGGTGAGAGTTCTCTGTTCTCCTGACGCCCACACCTCCTCTCCTTCTCAGATCCACAGAAGCAAGAACAAATGGAAATTCCACTTGAAGGACGGGATCATGAACCTGAACGGCAGAGATTACGTTTTTTCAAAAGCCATTGGTGATGCCGAGTGGTAGAGAACAGAACACACGCATACACACACACAAACACACACATACACACAAGAAAAAACGCCAGGAACTGGGACTTTCTATCCTATTGGTTAAGAGAGACAGGTCAGTTTCCTTGGACATTCAGGAGACCTTTTGCGTGAGTGGATGAGAACTCAAGAAACAACCTAGAAACTGTGAAGCCGCCTGCTTTCCATGAGTGAGTGAAAACTAGCCGGCGAGATGTTCCACCTCCACAAGGCCTGGCTCTGAGGCCTGGCTCTGAGGCCTGGCTCTGAGGCCTGCTCTGTCTGAGGTCCCCTCCATTTCAACCCGCTTTCTCACACCCATGTAGATGGGACCAGACGGGCCCTGCAGGCCCGAGACCAGGCCTGGATCCTCCACATCCTCACTGAAGGGATAGGATATCTGTTCGCCCCGGTTGAACTTCAGTGGTACCATAGCTAACGTGTTTGCTGACTCGTACCTGCGCCTGCGTTCACATGGCCTTCTTTACGACCGGGGGTCAGGATTCTTCTCCCGGAGCTCTCAATTCCATTTCACTGATATTCCCGCCACCGTACGGATTCTAGGCGTTTCCATGAAGCCAGTTCTACTGGTACACACTGTGTTCTGCCATATCGGCACAGTTAGGATTTTAAAACATTTTTATTAAAAATTATATTTTTTTTTCCTTTCTGATGAAGATGCAACACTAAAGACAAAAAAGTTCAGATCTTTAGTAGCCAATGATGGTGTGAAGGCCTGGTTTTTAATTTCTGCTGTACCTTATGATTTGTTATGAATATAAGTGCTGAATCTTCAGATTTCTTACCATCTGCTTTCTCGGATCCTAAACTCGTCTGGGACTACCATTGCGTCAAAGAAAAAGAAAGGAAATTGATTGAATCAACCAGAGGATGGATACAATTGTACAAACGTCATGCCTAGCTGCAAGCTTTTTTCCCTGTTTCTGTGTAGTTCTGTACTTTTCAACATTCTGAAGATTTGCACTGCAAGTCTGTGTTTAGAGTCTGTCGGCCGTCTGAGCTTGGCCTTGGCGTGCTCAACCATGCAGTTGTTCTTTTAAATGTGTGTCTTGTGCCGTGTGTCTCTAGTACTGCAGATGGTGTCGACCAGTACTGTGTGTAGGGGCATCCCATATCAATAACTTTTAACAGTTATAATCTTGTTTTTTTTTTTTATTTATTCCTGAAAGTTCAGGCAATGTTATTTTTGGGATTAGGGAGGTGGGAGAGGATATTGAAAGAAAATTGCTGCACCAAACTGTGCTCTTATTCTATTAAGTGGTCTTTTTCTTTTCTTTTGGCTGGGTTCATCATGTGACCCCAGCTGGCCAGCTCGGCTCTGCTTGGTTTTAATCATGGTTTTTAAGAAGTCCTGTTCAGGTGAACTGATCTGAGGGGCCTGTGTGTTGTATGCCGTTTTGTTTTAACTGTGCCCCATACTGTTGCATATGTTTGAAATAAAGTTTTCAGCTATTTTGTTTTGTTGTTTTGGTCGAATTTTTTGGTACCATTGTAGGGTGTTTCTGTGGTGGTGAATGGGGACACTGAAAACTGGGCCGTATTGTTTCAGGATATAGATGTGGGTATTGGAAAAACCAAACATTTCACTTGAACAATAACTTTTTTTAGTAGAACATTGGATCGTTCTAGATCTTGGAAAAGCAGAGTTCTGACACGTCGGGATAACTGGGTAGCGATTCTGCCAAAATATCTATTGACCATAGAGCTTAAGTGAGTGTCATTTCCCTTCCCAAATGTCATTTCTAATGTGTGCCCTTCAGGTTTGACTCGAGTTTCCAGGCATTCAAAGAAAACATTTAGCATTTTAATCTTTTTCTTTTCTCCCATGTATCGTGCGTTTTAACGGCTGTTGCAAAGAAAGGTTTGTGAGGGATATCGTTTGTGCCATTCATGTAATAATTATACTTTTTATAATCAAAGATCTTTGTTCATGACCATAACTTGGAAAGCTGTGCTTTGAATACAACAGAGATGGTAGTTTTTTATTGAACTGACCCTTTCAGCTCTTTCTTTTGCCTTTGCTAAACTTTTGATTAAAATGAAATCTAAATTATTTACGGTGGCTCGTGTTGATTTACAGTAATTTTAGGTGGGAAGAGACATGAGCATCGAATTACTCTGTTTATCTGAAAAATTACAACACAACCATCTTAATTTCCTGCTTTTGGCGAGACTAACAAAAAAGTTGTCAGGCTGCATAAGTGTTTATCCTGTGGTCTAATTGAATTTAAAGACTTAGTCATTGTATAGCTCTGCATACAACAAAATGAGCAGATACCATGCTAGCTTAACATTTTCAAAGAATGTAATAAGGTAATAAGATACAGGTGTGCCCTACAGCCCTCAAGTTACTGTAGCTGAGTCATGCTATACCACACACACAGCCATTCTCACACACACTGCTTATTCATTCACCTGAGCAGGAGTGTAATGGGATCTGCTCTTTGTGTGGAGGGTCCTGACTTCTCCTTCAGGGCCCTCCAGAGAGCAGGGGGCTTAGTAGCAAAGGATCCTGGAGAGACAAGGCTCTGGAGAGACGTCAGGTTCTCCTTCTGACGTCAGGTTCTTCTGACATCAGGTTCTCCCCTGGTGAGCCCATAGGGCTGCATGGCCAACGAAGTAATCTAGTGACCCAGTCTCCTCAAGGTGGAAGTAATTTAAGTTCAGAGAAAAGACAGGTGTGTATGGCAAATTCTACAGATTCACCCTGTTCTTGTAAAGGATGGAGAGAGCTGTTTCTCGACGGGGAAGGGGTCTTTTGGGACGATCGGGGATGTTTTTGTTGGGACATGCATATATGTGGTTGTATCTGATACAGTTTATGTTTGATTCATCAAGCAGATGCTTTTATCAAAGCCACATTCAAATAGTCAACTCACTAGAATATTTTTTCTTTTTATCTGCTCTTCAGTTTCTCTCTGAGGTGGAGAGGTTGGAGTGCCGTGGCGGACACACGAGTGGTTTCAAAGAGGTGGCCTGGCCCCTCATGAGGGCTCTTCACTGGCCCCGCTGACCTCCACGACTCTACAAGCTGCTTGGCACAGGTAAGAACACTGCTACCACATTCCTGATCCCTTCCATACCCTACGTTTTAAAACTCTTTATTTTCTATTCTCTCTCTTTCCCCTCTTTCAGTGATTTTTCTTTTTTTGATTTCAAAAACCCAATCTGCCAGTGAACGTGTCCGAGGCGCCTTGCCCTGCTTATTTGAGGGGCGGTTGGAAGAGACGGGTTTATTTGATTTACCAGGACAGGAATGATCATGGCTGGGAAACGGGAAGGAGGGATGTATAAACGAGTGCAAACTACTGATCCGTTTGTTTGAGCCTCTGTAGATCATGTTTTTTTCCTGTGCAGTCGCTGCCACGGTTCATGCCATGAGAATTGCCCTAAATTGCTGTGCTCTTCTGGATTTGTATTATAGTATTGTACTACAGTATTGTTTTAACGTTTTTACCTAAATAACCAGTGATCTTCAAAAGCAGCATGAAAACAATATTTATCTCCCATTCTCTGAAAGTTATATTCTTGATTATGTAGGATTTTCCAGTCTGTTAAAAGTCAAACTGTCTTTATTTAGCATAACCAAAGACTTGCCTATCGCCTTGAAATAAAGATGTGATCCTTTTTTCCAGGAAAGTTCCCCAGCATGTCTGTGTTTCACTGAAAATGTCGCAGTGCGTATGAAATGCTAACCAGATGTTGAGCTGCCATTGGAAGGTGTCAGAAGAGCTCAGAGTCTGGTACCAATGTCTTCTAATGTGGTCTCATGCGTGGGTTGAAGTCGATACCCGTCACCTCTCAGGAACCAGAATTAAAAAAAATCTAAAGTAAAGATTGTTTACACCTGTTATTGTACTATTGTTAGAATAACAATGAGAATATGGCCCCATGTTAACTTTTGCAATGATTTTGGAATTCTATTTCTGTGATTCTTTTATGTACTTCAATGAGAACAGTAGCCATGACTTAAAACATTGGAGAAAGATAATAAAATAAATGTTAAAAAAGAGACAAATTCTCAGTCTCAGGAATACGTTCAGCCCGAGTCAGAAGTATGAACCCAGCACTGTGAAAACGCTCATCTGGTAATGTAATTACTGCTGCTGTAGAGCAGAGGATGGTTCCCACATGGTCTCACATTACCTTTATTGCCACTTCCTGCTTTCGTTTAGTTTCTGGAGGTACACGCAGTAACACAATCACATTTGCCATCTTATTTCTCATCTACAATGTATACAGATATTTATGACGTTTTAGAAATGTCATATTTTAGACATCACTGTTTGTTCTGACCAAAGCCTCCCAGACATCTCTCAGATCTACAACGGAAAGTCAGGTTTCAGTGTTTCTACTGGAGGGATGCGTACATATGGTTCTAGATCTTTCCCTGTGTGTTTATGAGATGAAGTAACTGTTTGCTGTCCTTTCTCCAAGTGTAATGTATGCGCAAACAAGTATCTTGAGCCTGTGTTTCTTTTTGTATACTTTCAGATTTAAAACAACGAAGCACAGATAAAATGTGATATCCTTCTGAAGTCCTCAATCTACTAGAATAATCATATTTCCTCCCACAAACTGAACAGTATGAAATCGTCAGGCAACATTCTGGGGGGAAAAAATCTCAGAGCATAAGCACATAACAAATACCGGCTCGCGGTAAAGTGTTTCAACAGACCAGTCCACCACCTACACATCCAGTTTGGATTTCCCTGTGGCCTCCTCCCGCTTCTTATCCAACACAGACCCAGTCCTCAGAGCCCAGCAGGCTCGGGCTTATGTGTCCAGGCTGTGGCTCTCCTCGGGTCTGGGCATCTGATGAGGAGGCTGAAGGGAGGTGGCGGAGCACTCCTGCAGGTGGAGGGGAACCACCTCTGCTGCTTCTCCCTTCCTGTCCTTGTCCCTCCGGCCCTGGCACACCCCACTGCTGCCTTTAGACGACACCGTCTGGCCCCTGAACAGCTGCGCCCGGCGTTGGCAGAGCCCCACCTTGCTGAGAAGGATGAAGACGTCTCCCCTGAAGGCCTTGGTGAAGATGGCGTAGAGGAAGGGGTTAGCGCAGGAGTTGAGCGGGTAGAACAACACCAGCAGGATCTTGGAGTTGGACACGGTGATCAGAGGCCGGTCCAGAACTGCTGACATGGCGTAGAAGGAAATGGGCGCCATGCACAGGAAGTCGGTGAAGATGAGGACGGCCATGCGCTTGGCGATATTGGTGTCCTTCGACCCGGAGCGGTAGTGCGGGTTGTGGACCGCGCAGTAGATCTTGATGTAGCAAGCGCAGATGACCAGGAAAGCCAGGATGTTGAGGATGAGCACAGACACGATGTAGACCTGGGCCAGGGTGGACTGGGTGTCCATGGGCAGGCAGATGCTCACCTTCTGATAGCTGCTGACCCCCACCAGGGGGAGCAACGCCAGGAGCAGGCAGAACAACCAGCCGCCCAGCATCACCACGGCCGCGTGCCACAGCCTCAGCTTCCTGTCCAGCCTCATGGCGAAGGTGATGGCGTGCCAGCGCTCCAGGGTGATGACGGTGAGCGTGTAGACGGAAAGCTCGCTGGCGAACACGGTGAAAAACCCGGCCAAGCCGCAGCCTGGGCCGGTCTGCCAGTCGATGGCGTGATTGTAGTACTCGGCCCGCGTGTGGAGGTCGACCGAGGCGATCAGGAGCAGGTAGATGCCCATGCAGAGGTCGGCGAAGGCCAGGTGACACATGAGGAAGCGGGAGACGGAGAGCTTGTAGTGGCTGGTGAGCAGCACCAGCAGCACCAGCACGTTCCCCAGCACGGCCAGCAGGCTGACGAACCACACCGACACGCGCAGGAAGCTGAAGCCCATGATGTCCTCGCACGGGTTGAATTCGTCCGGCGCCGGCCCGCAGGTCACCTCCTCGCCCTCCTCGCACACCACGTAGTCGTAGCGGCTGTCGAAGTCCTGGCTGCTGTCCTCCTGGGGGTTCTTCAGGGTCTCCCCGAACCCCACATCCTCGTCTGGTTGGCCCCCGAAGTAGGGATGGTAGTGCAGGCTGCTGTGGAAGTCCCTCCGGGGTTCCCGGGGGTCCCATGAGAAGCCTCCCTCCCCAGCATCCTCCTCCTCCTCCTGGGCCACCTCGCCCCAGGTTTCACCCCTCTGGAGGACCGGGACCCGGAGAGAGCCCACAGACCTCTTCTGGTGCTGGTCGTAGAACGCCGTCAGGTTGCAGATTACATACTCCAGATATCTGAGAAGTAGACGGAAATACGGTGAATAAACACGGTAAACAAAGGGTCATTAAGTTGTGGTTGGGTTGTGACACTTGTAAATGCCCTGGTGAGTGACTGAAAAGTCTGACGAACGCACTTGCAAAAATAAATCTTCAACGTGTAACTTTGCGGTGTTATTTACATTAGCCAGTTGAAGAAAGAATGATTAATCTTTAGAAGCAGTCATTAGTCCTGTCCAGGTCTCTTCCTACCATAACAGCTGTGAGTGACGCTAATGAAGGCAGCGTTGGAGGGAGTTATAGGTAAACGCGTCAGAAACGTTGACTTAATCCTCGCCAAGATCCACACAGTGGAAGTACCACACCTGCCCCAGTCGCTGGTGTAAGATCATTAATCATACACAATATACACACCCAGCACAGGAGCAATTCATATGACTGGAGAGCAATTCTGCCTCATTCATATAATAGCTTCAATAGACATATTGATAAAATACAAGAACTGTCGATGAAATATAGTTATTAACCTCCTCAGACGACAAATAAACACTTTCAGGGACCATAGAAACACAACTGACCTCAGTCTGAGTGAATAAAATGTAAACGGTTGAGGCCGTCGCTGTGTGTGAGAAAGCTCACCCTCTCTTCTTCTTCAGGTTCTTGAAGGCGCAGCAGTGGCTCGGGTAGGTCAGGTCGGCCATGGTCAGCTGTTTAAAGGTTTTGATTGGTGGGAGTTTCTTCAGGGACCAGGCGTTGCGCGCCATCAGCTCCCTCAGCGACTCGAGGCCGGCACTGGGGAGGGATGTGACCCCCGTCAGGGACACATCCCTGAGAAGAAGAGATGGAGAGGGGTCAGACAAGGGCCTTTCACCAAGTTCATACAGGTTGGTTTCACGTGGTTACCCTGTTCTGGATTACTGATGCACCGCTAACACGGAGGGAGCTCTGTGAGTGTGTGTGTGTGTGTGGTGGATGTATTTTCCTCACATTCAGTAGTGGAGTACGTGGAAGTATACTAAGAAAGGAAATAAACTGTGAAGTTTCAAATCATGTTTAGCAATCATTCTAGCCGTTTGTTAGAAAAAAAACATTTCTATCTCTGTTTATGTAATTATTCTAAGCATTCCCAATACGTTACTGGCAATGCATGTGACACAAGAGTTTCCGGAAGAGAGTGAACACATCTGTGCCACCACCCCTGAAATGGGGAATGTCTTCTTCATCGTTTTCAATTAATGAACAGGTTGTTTGTCGTGCACTGCTGCCATGCCAACCCCAGAGACTCAGAAAGACAACCTCACTATAGAGACCAAGCCTTCACACACACATCCGGTCCGACACATCCGGTCCATCAGTACACACAGTACACTGTATCCTAGCACGCTTCCCCTCACAGAGGCCAAGAAGAGGGCAAACACTCACAATTACATCTGGCAATCTCTTATCTCTTAACGATCGCGCGAAAATGAACATTTAACGATGATTTCACGGGATGCTCGCTGACATGGATCAGATGATGACTTGCGGAGAGTGCTGAGTCCCTCTCTGGCCTCGTGTCTCCTCTCCAAGGGAATATTGTGCAAGGCCGTAGAAAAACACAGCAAGACATGCGAGCGGAGAGAGACCGTCTGATTCACTCATTCTGGGATGTTTGGTGCATGACCTAATCACGGTGACCTCACCAAGACATGTTTCATAGAGAAGCAGCTTGGAAGAACGATGATCACAAGACAACCACAGTGTTGTTTGCTATCCTACTTTTTCCTTTTCCTTTGTTAATACCTTCTTTTTTTCTTTTTTTTACATTTTAATAATTTTGCAGACACTTATCCAAAGCGGCATACAAATGCATATGGAAAGCAAAGCTGAATATCAAGTATCACAAGTTCTAACAGTATTTTGGTTGTCTGAGTCAATGAACGGTGTGTAAATAAGTATACCAGGCACAGTGCAAAGCAACCACATCTTAGCTGCCAGGCAAGGTGCAACAATATCTTACAATATAGTGCATTGCAGGAAACCAGTAATGTCATAAGTGCACCATCAAACACGGTTGTGGTGCAGTCTCTTGCCAGAAAGTGATACAACAACATCTCAAATACAACGTGCAGCGAGAGGACAAATTCGCCAGATTAAGTAATGCACTGCTACTCCTTAGGCCAAGCAAAGACGATTTAGTCGAAAGAAAATGTGTAAAAAGCGTACGGCATTAAAAATTTGCCTATGTCATTTCCAGTGAGGGGTTTCTGTACTAAACTCGCATTAATGGGAAGAAGGGTTCTCCTCCGTGTTTTCAAGAACCTAAAGTGACAAAGCAGATCGGATGTTTGGCTCTCCCACACTCGCAAGCACACAACCCGTGTCTGATTCCCCCAATCAAAGGAACAGCTGTCGTTAAGCCATTTTCACTTTGAAGAAGGCTGTGGCTAGTCTACTATCACGATTCCCAGACATGATACTCTCTTCTTAGCTCACATGCATCTCTTATAAGAAATCCTCCTTTGTAGATTGTCAAGAGGAATAGGCCTAGGCTACTAAAAGAAAGTCTTCATTTATCAACTAAATATTAATGATTCTTTAAACACACAATATCTTATCCATACAAAAACTGGGATATTTGATAAAATATATTACAGGGTGTAGGGTAATGTAGAACGGTCATTTGTATAAAATCTTTATTTATACAGGTGAGTCTCGTTGAGATAAATAATCTCTTTTGCAAGATCGATGTGGAGATTCCATCGTGTGCTGGCGGATAGCCTACTCACAGGATCGTGGGGCCGCTAAGAGCTCCAGCAAACGTCCTCTCGTCCATCTTGGCCAGCTGCTTGTTTCTGTGAAGGTACCTGCAGAGAGAAGTTTAAAGAGCTGAAGAAAAATCAAACACGACACCCTTCAATCCCGTTAATTATACAGACTGATTTTAAGACACGTCGCCTTTTCTGGCCCCCACACCCCCATCGCCCCTGTAGCCTATCTGTGTTTATTGACACGGCTATAAGGAGTTGCGTTACGGATGAAGTCTTGTTGTTTTAAATCAGACAACCGGAGAGGTTACCTCCAGAACATGCTGCACCTTTAATGTACGTACCCGAATATCCCCAAATCTAATTATGATAATAAACCGTTGAGGGGACTGTTTGTTTTGGTCGCACTGCGCTGGGATCATCTCTCACACCGAGCACGCTCGGAGCCAACACAAACACCCATGTGGTAAGACTAACTGAAAACTAACGGGAGAGTTTGGCCGGCCGATGTCTTCATTAAGGCTCTGGAATCCACTAGGGTCAGATATGGAGGCGGTGGGGGTTACACCGGGGGGTCAATATCACATTAATATTTAATATCCTGACGGGAAAACAGAGAGAGGTGACAAAAGAGGAGAACGGGTAGGCGAAAAGACGGGGATGAGGTTAGGGGGATGTTGAAACGTTATTATGTCAAAATGAGTATTCCTGTCATCCTTTATTCAGCCAGTTAGTCTGACATAAAGAAACATATCTAACCGTTCCAGGCTGGCCCAGATATGTTATTGTTGTTTCTGGTGTGGAAGTGGAGGTACCGCGATGTTGATTTCCTGATGGACACTTTATAGGGAAATTGTTCCCATGACAATAAGAACTTTCCAATCAAGCCCAGCGTTCCTTTCGTCCTGCTTGGGTAATGTGAATTTAAGTAAGGAATTAGAAATGCCAAATGCCAAAGTGTTTGAATCCGGTCAAATATTATTATAATATTTTTTTACAATACAGAATTGATTAATTTATGAGGATTCAGTAAAGGATAACCACTGTTAGTTTAGGGAAAGACCATCATCTTAACCAAAATACATCTTGATGTGGCTGTCGGTGATATGTTGGCAAATTAGTACCTGACTAAATTTGATGATAAATTAATCCATGTGCCTTTAAATTGGCAGAGTTTTGAGAAAGAGCACTACGAAAAGTGTATCATGTTTATACAGTAAATACAGTACACATAGCCTACTATATACAGAACAGCGTTAGGCTGAAATTAAAAAGTTCTAAATGCAAAAATGCTTTAAGACATAATTAAACGAAAAGACTAAACAAATTGTTCTCTACATTGTACTTTAATACTGCGAAATACAAATACAGAAGACAAACAAATAAATATTTAAGATAATTGTGTAAAAATGTTTGGGTGCTCAAGACCTTTGAACATTATTAGGCTACTTACACAGCATCCAGCTTGGTCCCATTGAAGGCATGATGTTGCACTTCCATAAAGCCATTATTGTACAGCATCCTGTAAAACAGTTATTACCCAAAACATGTTACACTACAACAAATTAGCATGATCATAGCTTCTTAAACACATTTCTGCATGTCTTTCTGCAATGACAAAGTAATCTACTCTGGAGATAGTCAGCACATTTTCCTTAACATACTCTGCTATCTATAAAACCATTATTGTTTACATTGCCTGGTATCTGAGATATAGCAATTTTGCGCTGTGGCTAGTAAATACATACTGTTCTTTGACACTGACCACCGAAACTGACGGAGGTGACAGCTAGATGTCCATACAGCAGTACTACACTCACACAGTCAGCACTTCGCTGGTGATGCCACGGAACGCGTTGGCGGGGATCTCTGTGATGTAAGGGTGATCTGCAATTTCCCTGTTAGGAGATCGAAAGGAAATGATGCGGTGAGACGGATGTAGAAAATGTTCTCTGAAACCCAGAGACGCCACACTCTAGTCTACAAAACACATGGTTTTGGAAGGTGGAATAAAAACTTGATGAGAACGTTGAACATATTTCATGAACGTAGAACATGTATTTGGGTATTTATTTATGTCCCCACTGCCCCCCCCCCCCCACACACACACACACACACACAACATCCACCTGGTATATTGTGTTGTACAGGATGAACCACGCCCTGATTCCAAACATGCTTACAGTATAAAGTTCATGTCGTTTGAGTGGATGTTGGTCAGGTCGGGGAAGGTTCTTAGGCCTGTGTTGAAAATTCCTCTGAAAGGAACAGAGAGAGACACGTTTAGATAGCCTACCAGCCCTGACTAGCTAGTTCCTCCTTCACCACCCGTTAGAATCAGGACAGAAGAAGTTATGAAAGCGGACATGTTGTCTGTGGAAGCCTTTTCACCATGAATGGAAAGAACAGCTCAATTATAATAGTGTGCGGCAAATATGTGTAGGCCTATATTTTAAAGATATGTTTCGGGCCTTTTTAAAATTTTATAGAGACAGTTGGAGAGAGGGACATGGGGAGAGACAGAGCGGAAGAAGGAAATAAAGATGGAAGGAAATGGCCCAGGCCGGAATCAAACCTAGGCCCCTTGTTAAGGCCTAAGCCAGCAGCTTTTCACCGGTGAATAACCCCCCCTCAAGCCAAATATTTGAAGACAGGTCTAATCTCTTTATATAACGTTAAAGTAATGCTGTCAGTAGCTGAGACTCACAATTGCGTCACAATATTTTTGAATATAATCGCTTCTGAACCTTCTAGTAGTTTCTGTTGCCAATTCATTACAATAACTACTCACAGGTATTTCAGGTTTGGAAGATTCTTGAATGCCTCTGGGTCAATGTAGGATAGATTTTTAGCATTCCGTATCTCTCTGAAAAGCAGACACAACTGTTCATTAATATGTTATCCAGTGTATGTTCCCCAGGGCAACATATGCTAACAACATTAAAAAGCTTTACTATCATATGACTGAGTCACTAAACATACAGGTCGTGTTATGACAGAATTGGGTGGTAGATACAAGGGTTTGATTCATGAAGACACAGTTCATAACAGTTTTCTTTCATGTCTTCTGAAGGTTAGGATCGTGCTTCAGGTGTAATGACACTGCCAATAGTAGCTATGCTATGCGTACTCTACACACACAAATGGCCCGCACACGCACACATAGCACACACGCGGACATTCTCACACACACACACGGGTACAAAAGTACACACAGAGACACTTAAGCCGGCCACACACACACAACACACACACTAGATACAGATCACGGCAATCAAACACATCCCTCAAACAAAACAGGCCAAAGTGCATACAGGATTAGGGGAAAAATCTCAAAATTGGTCCAGCTCCGGAAACAGGGGTCAATTAGTGTTTCATTGGTGTGTTTACCCTGGTGTGCCCTGGTCTGGAAGAGGGCCAGAGACCAAGACAGACCGGCTCTCTGCTTTCCTAAACCATGTGGTGCAAGGCCCCAGTTTACACACCTGGGAAACCGCACTCAGCACCCAGCGTGTGTGTGAGCTGTAGTGTGTGTGTGTGTGTCTGAACTCCTGGAGCTGTAGTGTGTGTGTCTGAACTCCTAGAGCTGTAGTGTGTGTGTCTGAACTCCTGGTTCCCTAGCGTATGTGTCTGAACTGTGTGCAGTTAACCTTGAACCAGCCACTACTTCCACGCATCCTCCAAATACCCCTGTCCTCAGACTCCAAATGCCCCTGGCCCCAGCCTCTAAATCCCCCCTGGCCCCAGCCTCTAAATACCCCTGGCCCCAGCCTCCAAATCTACCTCTACAGCTGCTATCCACCAGACACAAACAGCTGACAGGAAGCAGAACATTAATTTCTGTCTGACCCCTGGAGGAAACCCGAGAGGAATGTCGTTATTAGCGGTATGGCACACAACCGGACCAATCAGCAGTGAATAGACCGTGCAGATCCAATGTCAGTTACTGGGATTCAGCAGCTACAGGAAGCATAGTCTCTCCTCAACACACGACACATACTATCATAGCACTGTGCAGGGGTCTAACCTGCCTTGGGAGGGGATAATACCGAGTCATCAATCCGAGAAAACAAAATGAAATCTATAATTGATTAGGAAAACGTATGGTACCTGGAAAATGTATGGATATAGAAAAAAATCATGGTTAAGTTACAAACCAGGTAATATCATGGAGGGGTTGATATATACTGTTGAAGGGTAGCAAAGTGTGTATATCCACTCTGTAATCAACGTTAGTCCCATAATTTAGAATACATTCCATGTGAAACACTTTAACAAGCACTAAAGGATGGACAGGAAACCCGTTTATTTACATGTGGTCTCCCATCTCTTGTAACATGGTTGTTACGGCTGTCTCTTTAGAAGCAGCTAGGCAATGATGGACAGCACACAGCGCTTTACAGTAAATGCCCATTTTTGGTCAAAGGATTACAGAAAAAGCCTGTTAAAAACAGCCATTCTTAACATTCTCTAGTGGCAGGCGATGCCAAGTACACATCTGACACATTTGTGATGTTTTTTTAGAACCTTGTTGATTGAGAGTTCAATACTGGTAATGTTCTGGTAATGTTTTTACAGTGTTTTTCTGAACCTTATTTCCTAAAATAATGTTGATATTGACCTTGAATAACAAGATATGAATGCTGAACAAGGCATCCATACTCACATATGTGTGATTTTCTTCAGGTTGTAGAACGAGTGTTTCTCCAGCTTCTTCAGCGTCGCATCCACCGACACATATCTGAAACAACAAATCAACAAAACGTGTACACTGACCCCATCCATTTTACAGAAGGTACATTTCACTTCCACCTTCTGCAAATAAAGACACTGTAATTGGACCATAGGATCTACTTGTTACAAAGCGAGCCAGTAAATTATTCCTAAGCCTGAAACCCACCCTAACCACCAACTCCAGTATGCCATAGGCCTCTAGAGCTAAGTGTAATTTTACAAGTATGTACCACACAGATCCATTTCTTATCCATCAGTTACAGCTCTTTTATTTGTTATTCCTCTGTAACTACTGTATACTTAATTTCTCAAAAACTGGGAGGTGAATTTTAGGAAAATTGAATGAATCTATTCATTGTAACAAAACTATTGGCCTACACCTAGACAAAATTACCCATTTTGACAACAACTACTCTTTCACTGTTTGCCAATTAAGGAGGTTGTAATTTTAACACAAGCACATTTCTCTCCTTGGACAAACCAAACCACTGTCCTTTCTTAATGCACTATTTGTATGTCACAAAAGCGTCTGCTAAACACATACATGTTAAATGTAAATGACAGGTGTCATGAGCTCTCTGTCTATTCACCTGTAGTACTAACTAAGGATCAACCAGCAAGCTACACGAGCAGACATAAGCCTTTTGGAAGAGACTGAACTCAAGAGACTGTCTCTCCTTACTCCTCAACCACTTTCCCAAATCTCTCCCCTCAACCTTATTCCTCATCCTTTCTCTTCCACCTCTCTGTATCCTATCTCCTCATCCTTTCTCCTAAAATTCTCACCTCCAACTCTCTCCTCCACCTCTATCCCCAACCTCTCTTTTCATCCACTCTCCCCAACTTCTCTCCTCATCCTCTCTCCTCAGCCGTGACTTGGACCCAGTCCCTGGGCTCCCCGGTCCTGAGACCAGCCCCAGCCTCATGCCTGGGCCTTCTCCTCATGCCCGGGCCTTCTCCTCATGCCCGGGCCTTCTCCTCATGCCCGGGCCTTCTCCTCATGCCTGGGCCTTCTCCTCATGCCCGGGCCTTCTCCTCATGCCCGGGCCTTCTCCTCATGCCTGGGCCTTCTCCTCATGCCTGGGCCTTTCTGCGGTGGGAGGATCCACATTCCTATTCTTGGAAAGCATTAGCACTTCCAGGAGTGATCAGCAGTCAGCCGTGATACTGAACAGAAGGCCCATCATCCGCCTGGGTGGACGACAGCGGGGCAGGGAACACCAGGGATGGTCCCCCCCCCACCCAAGAAATAGTGTGAAGGTGGGGAGACTTCTTAAGAGACAGCAGGTGAATGGGAGGTGAGTCATTCATGGGATCTTGCGCGCCAGATGGGAGGAATCACTTACATGCGTGAGATGTTGATCATGTTGGAGAAGGCGTCTGCCGGCACGGATGTCAGTCGAGTCTCCAGAAGCCATCTGTTTGAAAACAAAGATGGAAACTTCGGTTTGAGACACATTCAGTATCGTATCAGTAGTATCTCTTCACATCAAGTTCAGACAGAGGTTCTGGTCTACCCACAATGTTAATTGTCACATATTTAATAGTTCTTTGGGGACTGGTGAATCATGCACAGACAGCTATTGAGAGACATTTGTTGAAATGTACTGATGAATCTAAGACTTAGTACATGAGGTAGCGCAATGCCCAACAGTTTGACTGCTTGGCTTTCTGAAAAGGAGACTATAAGACTGCTATTATAAACGTCTTACTGAATCAAACGGAATTCTCAACTTTCTCAGTAGGCAGTGGCCCAACATTGATAGCTTGTGTGTTTCTGCTGGTTACGTTTCCTCGCGGGCGGGATGAAAGGCGTCTTTGAAGTGCTCGGTATAAACTGTGTCATAGGAACATGAGGGGAAAACAAAACCTCAGGTCTGACTGGACTCGGACCCTCAGCCAAGATAAATAAGGTCTGGTGCTGCTTACAACCTGGAAAGAGAGGGAGGGGCATAGAGAGAGGGAGGGATAGAGAGATACAGAGAGAGAGAGAACGAGAGAGAGGATTAGGGAGAAAGAGAGAGAGGGATAGATAGAGTAGGGGATATAGAGAGAGGGGGTATTGAGAGGGAGTGATAAAGAGAGGGGAGAGAGATAAACAGAGATAGAGGGAATAAATAGAGATAAGAGAGAGAGAGAGAGAGAGAGAGAGAGAGAGAGAGAGAGAGAGAGAGAGAGAGAGAGAGACAGAGAGAGAGAGGAGAATCGAGAGAGAGAGAGAGAGAGAGAGAGAGAGAGAGAGAGAGAGAGAGAGAGAGAGAGAGAGAGAGAGAGAGAGAGAGAGGAGAATCGAGAGAGAAAGAGACTCAGGCACCGCAGCTGCATCTGTTCCTACGAATCACCCTGATATCATTTATATTACATAGAAATAACACGTTAATTAGCAGGTAAGATTGGGTCTTAGTAGCAAAGGTTAAGAGATGCAATGAGATCCCTGTCTAATAGGCACCCGCAGGCATATCGTCACTGCAATGTGAGTCATGGAACCTTTACCATCTCCTACACTGTCCTCTAAGCAGGAGAAGAACAAGGAGGAATGACAGGAGCTGTCAATCTCCATTTGGAGATTGACAGCTCACACCCCGTGTGAGTAGGTTCACACCCCGTTGGAGTGTGAACCTACAGTACAGGAGGGTAGGTGTCCAGGAACAGGGTTGGAGTGTAAGCCTACAGTACAGGAGGGTAGGTCTCCAGGAACAGGGTTGGAGTGTGAACCTACAGTACAGGAGGGTAGGTCTCCAGGAACAGGGTTGGAGTGTAAGCCTACAGTACAGGAGGGTAGGTCTCCAGGAACAGGGTTGGAGTGTAAGCCTACAGTACAGGAGGGTAGGTCTCCAGGAACAGGGTTGGAGTGTAAGCCTACAGTACAGGAGGGTAGGTCTCCAGGAACAGGGTTGGAGTGTAAGCCTACAGTACAGGAGGGTAGGTGTCCAGGAACAGGGTTGGAGTGTAAGCCTACAGTACAGGAGCGTAGGTCTCCAGGAACAAGGTTGGAGTGTAAGCCTACAGTACAGGAGGGTAGGTCTCCAGGAACAGGGTTGGGGACCCTAGGGGGGTACTGTAGGGGGTACATGCATAGTTATTTTGGTGGAACAATAGGCTAATTCAGGATTGGGAGTCATTCGTGGGGGTTCCTCAGGAGAGGTGGGAGAGGGAGCAGGCAGAGGTATTTGACAAACCCAAACAAACAGAGCGACACAGAGCAGACTTCATCATCATCTGGTTGGTCGGGCTGTTTCGCCGCAACCTCAAACCCAAACAATCTGAGTGTATTATGGCAGGAGGGGGGGGGGGGGCGAGGGGGGTTGCAGGCCATCACCCGGTCTTTAGAGAAAATTACTCCCTCAATTTATCATTAAGGGACAAAGGCTGTGACAACAAACAAGCTCGAGATGGAGTTTGAAGTGGGGAAAACCAACATAATTTGTAATGGTGTCAGTGGAGAACTGACAATCTGCCATGTTCCCTGTGTGGGGCTAACTGCAGGTAGCCAAAAGAGAGGCCACTTAAATAACAACATAAACAAACCCCACCAGTGTCTCATCGCAGCAGAACCAGTCTCACCAGACTGAATGCCCTCAGACAGCCACTAATCAAGGTGCTAGATTCTGAAGAGAAGCGTGGTGTTATGAATTCCTTTAGATGTTTTAACATGGGAATTTACAGGAGGATTTGTACCTGCTAACCAGTTAATCTGCAGTCAAATGCTCTAACCACTGAGCTATGCCTGTCCTGGTCTGTCCTGTCCCTCTCCCTTGCAGAGCTACAGCAGTGCGAGGTGGGGGTAGCTGGTGCATGACAAGAGCAGGGACCAAAACAACACCTCAGTTTTGAGATCACTCTGATGCCTCTAATGTGTTTTCGTAAAGAGTTTTAAACAGATTACCTCAGAAATGCACAAAATGAAGTAATTCTAACCGTTTCCATTTCTGTACACAGTAAAATGTCTGTGTCATAAATTAATAGTCAGACCATGGTCATCATTTCCATTCATTACAGTAACAGTTAATACATTTTAAACTCCACCAATAATTATTCAATTTCACTCAGTAAATTCAATTGGTCGCATGTAACCCTTGCTACGGTCTATGTGAGGTTTGGAAACAATTTAAAGTTTTGGAGAAAGTGGGGCCATTGTGTTTTTTTTCTTCAGATGGCACTCTTTTTGAGTGTTTGAGAAATGTGCTGCAGAAAGTAAACATTGTATTTGAAGGCATCGGCCAGGCCCAGGCGTGGAGCCGGAGCGAGCTTGCAGTCACGCTACGCAGGCTTTTAAGAGCGGCTGTGCTTTGCTTTCCACCTCCAGCTCTCTCCAACACATGGATCTGAGCAACCTGCAAAAATACCACCGCGAAAACAGACTCACAAAGCAGGGCACTTGACTTAGGTTCACTTAGGCAACGTTCACATACTCAAACAAATGCATGCACACACACGTGTGAGACACACAAAGACAGTCAGGTGAGTGAAACTGACTCTGTGTATATCTACCAGAACATCACTAACACACATGAATAACAAACCAGGCAGCCTATTTGGTCTATTTTGGTCCAGAGTTTTTACGGAGCTCTTTTCATTAGAGGGCATTTGGCTATTCTCTGTCTTCTTGTTCTTTTTCGGGTCGACGCTGGGTAAACTTGGCGAGGATGAAGAATGTGACGGCCCTGTGGGGACGTCTGGAGGTCTGAATTGGGGCGCTGATGGGGAGGTAATGCTTTGTGATGGCTCCCCTGGAAGGCGAGGGCTGTTTGGGCTGGAGGGGGGGGGGGGGGGGGGTCTGGTTGAGGAGGGCACCACAGTGGAATGTGTTTGTATGAAAAAACAATCGGACAAAGACAATGTGTATTATCACTCGGTTTTCAAGCTCAGGTGCTGGAGGGGTCTGTAGAGGCGAGCCTCCACCACACACACACACACACACACACACACACACACACACACACACACACACACACACCTGCTAATCTAAAACATGCAGGACAGTGGGCCCTGAGGACCAGGGTTGAGAACCACTGCTCTAGAGGAAGTCATAGACTCAGCCACAGAACAGTAATTTTAACATCTGCCACTATGAAAGGTTCCACAATGCTATGCTTCTCCCAAGGTCATGGTAACTCTGTTTTACTGTCTTAAAGTTCACCAACTCATATACACATTCTCAGAGCCATAACAGGGTACCTCCTTTTCCATCCCTTCCAGAAGGTTCACATCTACTTCAGGATTCCTGACAGATTTCTCATGTATACAGTGTACACCAGGGAACAAGGCTAATTGATATACAGCACACCAGACACTGCAGTCATTCATGTCAATTCCCCCATTAAGCTATTCCTAATGTCTCACGTCAGCGTGACTTGCGAGATGGAGGTGCATCCATCACCTCCACAGGTCCACTCATGGAGGTGGACAGAGATCTGCTCTAGGAGCTGCTCTCTTGGGCAGGACCAGAGCCAGTCAGACCCTAAATCCTCCAAGTCTCCCTGGCTGGCAGAGCTAAGCTCACTCAGCTGAGGGATCTGTGTAGTGGATTTCCTCACACACTCTCACTCCCTCACTCATTTCTCTCTCTCTTTCGCTCTCCCTCACTCCTCTCTTTCTTTCTCTTATTCGCTACATTCTCGCTCTCTCTTTTTCAGTATTCACTAATTTTATCTGGTTCAGTATTGGCCACTAATCTGCCACTTCCAGATGTTTGTTTACTGTTTACAATAATAATGTTTTTGAACGCTTGATAGAGGTAGTAATATCAGTATCTAGGACGTATCTATGTGCTGGTGTGAGTATTCACCCTGCACTGTAATCTTACAGCTTTGGGAAAAGTGTAAACACACAAAGCAACTGAAGCTCAAAATCAAGATAATATTTTAATATGAACATAATACATTTTTAAAATTTGTTTCGCCCTTTTGCACAAATTGTTCCATACCGTTTCTTGTTTTTAGAATACACTTGATCTACTTGGATACTGTAATCATAAAACACCATTAAAGGTGGCATCAGACAGTGTAATGAGATGCATTTTAATATGCACTTGTCTAAAAAACATCTGTTTCGTAAATAGGCAATCCTTCTTTCAGTGACACATTTTCTGGGTATTTTAACTCATTATAAATATCAAATTGCTTTGAGGAAAGTTGCATGTGGACTGTAACGTGGAAATTGTTTACAGTAAAGGGTATTTAAAAGTATTAAATTAAGTTTAAAATGTTTTCTCTTTCTGTCTCTCACACACAGAGCCACACACGCAGATACGCAATAATAATAAAAAGTCCCCAAATGATCTGAGGACTTTCTACTTACAGTGTATCTGTGTTTGCAGGAAATATTGGGATGACATCAAGTTCAAAGCATGAGATGGTGTAGGTCTTCCACTCTGAGCATTCACAAACAGCTGGGCAGGATTCGGGTTCGCCCAAGGTGATGATGGATAAGTTAACAAGGATAATCAGCGCATATGTTATCACGTGCATGCTTCGTTGATCGTTTTCCTCTCTTCCTTTTCAGTCAAATAAATGTATCATCTGTTCCAGCCAAAGCAGCAAATTGAAGTTGAAGCCTGACTTGTTTTAATCAAAGCTTTGCTACTTTGCTGTGCAATTACACAAATAGTTATCTTATTGGCAGCGACGGCTCCGTGTGAGTGGTGATAGCTACAGTAAGGTTGAAAGGGAATACTGTAGTACGCTGCACTGGTGTAGAGGTGGTCTTAACGGCGTCTAAAGGCGTCCCCTGGTTAAGTAGACACTCTTGTGTAAAAAAAAAATGGTAAGTGAAACTCTATTCTTACCAAACTCATCGAAGCTTTTTCACAGAGTAGCCTTCATAATAACTGAATGGAAGATACACTATTTTTTCAAATACACCCAATTGTATGATGTGATATCTGTAAGTTTTAATAGTCATTGTGAAAATTATTGTTAGAATTATTTTCTTGTTTGTCATATTTTTTTGTGACTGACCAAAGATAATTTAAGGCTGGCCAACGATCTCGACTTTGATCAATTTCTTTTTCTGATTAGTTACATTGTAAAGAAGAGCGGCAGAGGTGGCGCAATATATTATTTCTATCACTGAAGCTTTGGACAATGTAGTTTTCAAGAGAAACAAATTCAAGTACTCCTATTCTTCAGAAAACTACAATTCCCATCACGTTAGCTACAATTTTATGGTTTGTTGTCTTCCTGTTCAAAGGCGGTCAGTTCAAGTTGCCATAGCAGAGAGAAGCTAGTTGAACATCTTCAGTTGTCACTTCTTGGTAAAGTGACCCGCAATAGGTTTTGATGTAGTAAATCCGTACTGGTAAGTGAAGCAGATGGCCCACATTAAGCATGTATTGTATTTTTGTCTTGAAGTGAATCCCTGAATTGTCTTTCCAATTAATTAATCACTCATCTTAGTACTACTAGAGATTGCAAGCCTGAACAAACTTGTTGCTAGTAACAGTGTTAGCTGGCTAGCTAGTGCTAGCAAACCTGTTGCTTGGAGTTCAGTTCGGTTTACTTGTGAACGTTAAGTAGCTGGCTTGTCGGATTAGCCTATTAGAGCTATCTATGTCCATTTGTTTGATAACTTGTTGGCTGGGGTGTGTTCTATACTGTAGTTAGCTAGATTTAATAGCAAAATAATAAACAAACATCACACCATCGATTAGGTAGCTACAGAACTGAGCATCATAGCAACGTTATCAAACAAGGTCAGCTCTTACAGTAGTTTTCTTCGTTTGCTAGCTAGAGTACAGTAGTTAGCTTGTCTAACAAGCTTCACTGATAAAGTGAGAGTCAGATTGAATCCCGAAACAAATCAGATACTATTACTACGTGATACTAGAACCCAAAGTATATATAGTGCTAACCCACTCGTATGTATCATACTTCATAGCGACGTTATCATCATAGCTACAACAAAGTCTGCTTTAAACGAGCTTTCGCGTGGGCCATGCCATGTAAACAAACGATAATCTGATTAAATCACAGCTTAGACTAATAACGAGACTTGTAAATCTAATCATTTTTTTCCGCTGACAAGGACTTCCCCGGTCCAAAACAATGGAATCATCCAGCGAATCGGACAGCTTTCAAAGGACGAGACGGGTTCGATCCCGGGGGAGAGAATCACGGCCGAGAGCCAGACGAGACAGAACCGAGACCGATGCAGTCATCTCCGAGAAAATCAACACATTGACAAGCACTTTACAGGTTCCCCTATCTTCATATCCATGTCTATAGCTGTCAAGTTGTTCCATCCCCCCCTAATAGCCATTTTATTTTTCAGGATACAAGTAGAAACTTGAACAAAGTTGATCGTATGCTGGGCGAGTACAGAGAACATACAGATGACCAGGCAGAAGCCATGGCAACGGTGGGTAGAATAAGTAAATGAGAACCCTGCAACCATACATACTGTAATGTCACCCCAGCTCACATTCTCACACTTTAGTTTATGAATTTATTTTATGAATCTCCTAGCCCTACTACTCAAAATGACACTTTCTGTCCCTCTCTCCCTCCCACTCCTCTCTCTCTCCCTCCCACTCCTCTCACTCTCTCCCTCCCACTCCTCTCTCTCTCTCTCTCTCTCTCTCTCTCTCTCTCTCTCTCTCTCTCTCTCTCTCTCTCTCTCTCTCTCTCTCTCTCTCTCTCTCTCTCACTCCTCTCACTCTCCCTCTCACTCCTCTCACTCTCCCTTCCCACTCCTCTCTCTCTCTCCCTCCCACTCATCTCACTCTCTCCCTCCCACTCCTCTCACTCTCTCACTCTCTCTCTCTCTCCCTCCCACTCCTCTCACTTACTCTCTCTCCTTCCAACTTCTCTCTCTCTCTCTCTCTCTCTCTCTCTCCCTCCCACTCCTCTCACTCACTCTCTCTACCTCCCACTCCTCTCTCTCTCTCTCTCTCTCTCTCTCTCCCACTACCACTCTCACTCTCTCTCCCTCCCACTCCTCTCACTCACTCTCTCTCTCCCTCCCACTCCTCTCACTCTCTCTCTCTCTCTCTCTCTCTCTCTCTCTCTCTCTCTCTCTCTCTCTCTCTCTCTCCCGCCCACTCCCTCTCACTCTCTTTCCCTCCCACTCCTCTCACTCTCTCTCTCCCTCCCACTCCTCTTGCACTCTTTTTTCCCTCTCTCCATCTCCCTCTCACTCCCTCTCACACTCTCTCCACCCCCACCCCTCTCTCTTTCTCTTACACTCTCTGGTCCTCCTCACCATCTCTCTCCTCTCGGTCCAAGTTGAGGGAGGACCTGGAGGAGTCCATTCTGCAGCTCCAGAGCCAGAGGCAGAGAAGGCCCAGCCGAGCTCCCAGCGCCTCAGGGTCAACCCTGCACACCAGCGATCTGGAGGGGGGAAACTCCTCAGGTCAGGCCCTGGAATCAGTCCTAGATACCTGTACACCTGTACATCTGTTGGCCTGTACTGCTTGTACTTCACTAGTTCAAGCTTTAATCTGGGCAAACAGGCCCGTAGACAGGGGGGGGGTTTGTGTAGTTCCAACAACCCCTCCCCTTCACTGCCAGAGGTCCAGAATTTAAGTCAAATGCATAATGAGGGGAAAATACTTCTTTGCAGAAGGCCAGCGTTTCTACCCGACCTCTCCCTGAAGGATTATGGGGAGCTCGGAGTCGGCCGGGGGCAGGAGGCGATCCCGGTCAGCCACGGTGCGCTTCTGTTCTCCCAGACTGGCCGGAGAGGATGTGAGTGTGCTCTCTCCTTCAGACGGTCTTAGCTAGGGGATGAATATATCTCATGTATTGTATGTATGTATGTATTGTATGTATGTATGTATGTATGTATGTATGTATGTATGTATGTATGTATGTATGTATGTATGTATACGTATACTCTATGTACTCTTTGTTCATGTATTATCTATCTAATAAATCCCTGGAGCGACAGTGCTCATGTAGGGGAGTGTAGATACACAACTCTTCCTCTAGATGGTGCAGTGACTACATAACAGTGTGGCATTCAAACAAAGTTTGGAGTACTTAGTTAGTAGTAAAAAAATATAGTTCATATCCTTGTGTCCCCTGTGAATAATTGATCTTCTGATCGGGATTAACATTAAAATTCTAAATCCTTATTTTTCTCCCACCTCCTCGCAGGCCTGTAAATTATAGCTCTGGGAGTTTTTAAATATTGGGAGCAGGTCAATAATAACCAGACAATATTAAGTGTGAACCTCAGTAAACCTGTTGTCACGGCTCGGATACATTGAAGTCATGTATCTGCGTCCCCCTTCATGTCCAGATCCACACTCCCTGTGGTTAACAGCAAGGGCCCTTTACGTTCTCCCACAGCCCTCCTAGTCATGAGTGTGTGTGTGTGTCCTGTCTCCAGATCCACACTCTGCACCAGTCCCTCAGAGACCTGCGCAGCGACCAGATCCGTCTGGGCGGCGACCTGGACACAGAGGTCCTCAGGAGGACCAGGTAGAGAGCTCCGGGGCCTGGCAGCCTAGCCTGGCAGCCTAGCCTGGCAGCCTAGCCTGGCAGCCTAGCCTGGCAGCCTAGCCTGGCAGCCTAGCCTGGCAGCCGAGCCTGGCAGCCTAGCCTGGCAGCCGAGCCTGGCAGCCTAGCCTGGCAGCCGAGCCTGGCAGCCTAGCATTGCAGCCTAGCCTTGCAGCCTAGCCTTAGAACCTAGCCTTTGACCTGGTGTTGACGTTTGCTTTTTAGTGATGGCGCCTTAGAGCCAATCTCTGATGCTGAAGTATTATGAGTAGGAGATCGATTATAAAATCAAACACTTTAATAACAACTAAATATTTGTCTTTGGCAACGGCACTTTATTTGGTAGTTAATGCTAGTTACTCTGATGCTGATAGTTTACGAGCCCAATGGTTTCCCTTTGTCTTGTCTCATTTATTTGGTTTTTAAGGTCGGATGTTGACACCAGGCGAGCGTTGGAGAATCTGGCAGAGCATCTTACAGCTTCACAGAAGCAGGATCTGGTGAGCTGAGAAGATCGCATGCTTACATGTTATTCATTTACCACTTTATGGTACACTTTATCCAATCCATCAATAGTGCGAAAAGCCAAAATCATATTTCATGTGCTGAGTGCAAACATAACATCTCAACTACCAGGCACTGTTCTATATCATATACATTATACATGTTCACATTTGACACTTCCCTCATGATCATGAATACATATCTCCAGGTGAATACTTATCTCAGATGAACACTGTCTTTTTTAACACTGTTAAAATCTCTCCTGTCTCCTGTTTACGTGCCTCCATCTCTCCCTCTGACCCGCCCATCTCCGCCTGTTTCTCTCTCTCTCTCCCCCTCTGTCTCTCTCCCTCTGTCTCACCTTCTATCCCTCCCTCCCTCTCTACCTCTCCCTCTACAGGTGTCGAGCCGAGTGGAGCAGCGACTGCAGGAGATGGAGAGAGAGATGCGTGCGGAGCGACCGAGCGCAGAGAGACGACCGGAGGCACGGGGGAGCACGTCTGAAGAACTGCAGGAGGTGACGCATCCCTCCCTCCCTCATTCCCTTCCCTCCCTCCCTCATTCCCATCCCTCCCTCCCTCATTCCCTTCCCTCCCTCCCTCATTCCCATCCCTCCCTCCCTCATTCCCTTTCCTCCCTCCCTCCCTCATTCCCATCCCTCTCTCCCTCATTCCCATCCCTCCCTCCCTCATTCCCTTCCCTCCCTCCCTCATTCCCTTCCCTCCCTCCCTCATTCCCATCCCTCCCTCATTCCCTTCCCTCCCTCCCTCATTCCCATCCCTCCCTCATTCCCTTCCCTCCCTCCCTCATTCCCTTCCCTCCCTCCCTCCCTCCCTCATTCCCATTCCTCCCTCCCTCCCTCATTCCCATCCCTCCCTCATTCCCTTCCCTCCCTCCCTCATTCCCATCCCTCCCTCCCTCATTCCCTTCCCTCCCTCCCTCCCTCATTCCCTTCCCTCCCTCCCTCCCTCCCTCCCTCATTCCCATTCCTCCCTCCCTCCCTCATTCCCATCCCTCCCTCATTCCCTTCCCTCCCTCCCTCATTCCCATCCCTCCCTCCCTCATTCCCATCCCTCCCTCCCTCATTCCCATCCCTCCCTCATTCCCTTCCCTCCCTCCCTCATTCCCTTCCCTCCCTCCCTCATTCCCATCCCTCCCTCCCTCATTCCCATCCCTCCCTCCCTCATTCCCATCCCTCCCTCCTTCTCACCCTCCCAAACAGCTCCTCCAGGTCTTCATGTAGGTTACCTCACTACAAATGACAAAGAGCTACCTCACCTAACCCACTGGTCCTCATCACCTGATCAGCACAGGCCTCTTCCACAAGGGGGCAGTCTTCAGCTGTGGTGGGCCCAACCACTGGCTCTCGCTCTCTCTCTCTCTCTCTCTCTCTCTCTCTCTCTCTCTCTCTCTCTCTCTCTCTCTCTCTCGCTCTCTCTCTCTCTCGCTCTCTCTCTCTCTCTCTCTCTCTCTCTCTCTCTCTCTCTCTCTCTCTCTCTCTCTCTCTCTCTCTCTCTCTCTCTCTCTCCTTAGCACAGAGAACAGGCTCAGATAAGAGAAGCTTCATTTGTATGTCTCTCCTCCTCAGTGCCCTAATGAGAAGCCAATGGGCCTCTGCTTATGGGAAATAATGTATTTGTTCCCAAATTAAGGAGTAAGTAAACAGGGGAATGAAACGAAGAGGAAGTAAATCAGTTTTGCTGTAAAAAGGGTAGGGGGTGGGGGAGGTGCTGGGAGGGGCGCTGGTATTAGTCTGCTGGCTCTGCTCATGGGAGGGAATGAGGATGATGACTCATTTGGGGTAGTGGAAGTTTCTCTCCCTCTCCCTCTGTCTCCCTCTCTCTGTCTCCCTCTTTCTCTGGCTGGCAGATGCAGTGATGAGTCTCTAAGCCTGTACAGAGTGAGTAGGAGGGTTTGTGTAGAGCTGGTACAAATCCACCATGAGGTCCTGGAAGGGGGGGGGGGAGGAGTAAAGGAGACTGTTCAGCATCACTCTCACCCCCAGCTCAGAGCCCTGATGGGATCAGAACGAGTGCTAAACGAAGGCACTGACTGAGTGTGTGTCTGTGTCTGGTGCAGGCCCTGAGGAGGCGAGAGGCTCGGGTCATGGAGAGTGAGGAGGTGGTTAAGATCAGACTCCTCAGCTCAGAGGCTGACAAGACCAAGGTGAGCGGCTGGAACAGGACTCAAGAAGTGTGCGTGAGTCAGAAGAGTACAGTATACAAGACATGTCACCTGACATGCTATCTGACCCCCAGTTGGAGCAGGAGCTGGAGAGAGCCAGGAAGCAGCTGGACCAATCAGAGGGAGGCAGGAATACCCTACTACAACAGGTGTGTGTCTGTGTATCAGTGTGAGTGTCAGTGAGTGTGTGTGTTGGTCTGGGGTGTGTGTGTGTGTGTTATGCTTGAGTATGTGTTGTGCTCATGCTAGTGTGTGTGTCGTGTTCCTGTGTTGTGCTTGTGTGTGTGTGTGGGTAACCCTCTGCCCCTGGTGCTGTGTGTCCAGGTGGAGGACTTGCGTGAGCAGCTTCTGAGGCTGGAGAAGGAGAGGCTGGAGCAGCAGAGGGGGGCGACCCAGCCCTCCACCCAGCCCAGAGGCCACCTGCCCAGGGACAGCAGGGCAGGAGACCTGGGCCCAGGTACTGAGTTAGACAGTGAGCGGGTCTTGTCTGATGTGTGTGTTGTGTGACGTGTGTGTGTGTGTGACGTGTGTGTGTGCAGACGTGTTGGAGCTGGAGCGGGAGGTGCAGGCGCTGCGAGGGCAGCTCAGCAGAACGTCGGCCCTTAGAGAGCTGGAGGAGCTGAAGACGAGCCTGGAGCGCAAGGAGGGGGACAGACTTCTGCTCTGCACGCAGGTCGAGGTGTGTGTGTGTGCGTCTTGGTGTCAGTCTGTGTGAGTGTGTGTGTGTGTGTGTGTAGCTACAGCATGCGTTTGTCTGTGTGTGTAGCTATGTGTGTGTGTGTGTCAGTGCGTGGGGGCAGTGTGCAAACGAGCGTCGTTTGGGTGTCTGTGAATGCGTCACGCTTGATGTGTGTGTGTGTGTTTGTGCTCAGGTAAGTAAGTGCGTGCGAGGCTTCCAAGGTGGAGACCAGGTTGTGAGCGCTCGCCTGTGTTCGAGCCTCGTGTCACTTCCTCTTCCTGAATGTGTCAGCTCAGTTGAGGGCTGATCAGAGGCGTGCTACTCAAGATCTGTCACCTCTCAAGATAGTCCTCACACAACGCTGCAGAGCTGGGGGACCTGGGGTTCAAATAAAGACGTTGTTGCAGAAATGTTTATTAATGTCAGCGACGCCTCTCGCTTCTTTGAGTCTTGGAGTTTTCAATTCAGCGGGAAGTGAAATGCGTGGAAGTTCAAACTGGAGGCAAGACTCAAAACGAGTGTTTGTGTTGGATCTGGCTCTGAAGGCAGCCTTTGATTCAACCCGGGTTGAAATGAGTTCTTAGTCACACAACAAATGAGCAGCGGCAAAGTTGTGGGTTTGAAAGAGAGAGAGCGGGCCTTTGAGCACACCGCGTTGTGTTCTGAAAGTAGAGTCTCTTGTTCCCCCTTTATACCAGACATCCCCATCTGTCTTTGTGTGTGTCTCTCTCGTTCTTTTTCCGTCTCCATTTACCTCTCTCCCCCCCCCCCCAGGCTCTGTCCTCAGACCTGTCTCGTCGGGAGCACCAGCAGCTCTCCATGCTGCAGCAGCTGAAGGACATCCAGGCGCGCTCGGAGGCGTGCGCGGCCGAGAGGGCGCGGGCGGCCCAGCGGGCGGAGGAGGCCGAGGGCCAGCTGGAGGAGAGCGTCCGCAGCAGGGAGCAGCTGAGGGCCCGGGCGCAGGAGGCCGTCCGCCAGTGGAGGGCGCGGGCCCGGAGGCTGCAGGGGGAACTGGAGGAGGCCCGGACGCAGGCCCGACTGGACGCTGACAAGGCCAAGCAGGTCAGAGAGCTGGGGCGGCCGGCCTTCGTCGTAGGACGGGGGGGAGTGAGCAGAGTGGAGGGCCAGTGGACCTCAGGGGGTAGAGAGGGTCACCCTCTAAGGTCCACACACACACCTGGTTAGAGAACACACTTGGTTCGTTATACCTCCAGACACTAACCAGAAGCAGGGCTTGCTGTTCCTGCGTCCCTGGCCTACTTTCGAGCATGACTCAGTCTTTCCTGAAGTTGAAAGTCACCTTGCACATGTGTGTAGTCACTCACCTCCGAAGTAATCACCTTCCTCCTTCACCTCCTCTTCATCCTCCTCATTGGCAGCAGCTGATAGTTCCCACCTGGCTCTGACTACGTGAGGCGAATTAATGCCAGCGCCGCTCACAAACCACATTGCTTAATTAAAGGCTCAATTAAATGATTAGAAGCTGAGCTCTAACAAAGCCTTGGTGTTCCAGTGGCTTCCACACAACAGCCTGCTTCACCTGAGGGGAGGAGAGCCAATCAGGCCTGAACAGGCTGGTCGTGTCCTTTATCTACAGCCAGGCTCTGTTTGTAGTTTCCATATCGGGCTCCCCCCCCCCTGACCTACTCACCCTTCTCCCGTATCTCCGAGTCTCTGATCCGCCCTCTTTCTCCATCCTCCTTTTTCTCCTC
The DNA here is from genome assembly GCF_963692335.1 of Osmerus eperlanus. Taxonomy (NCBI): domain Eukaryota; kingdom Metazoa; phylum Chordata; class Actinopteri; order Osmeriformes; family Osmeridae; genus Osmerus; species Osmerus eperlanus. Next base: position 6,062,378 of record NC_085025.1, read on the forward strand.
TCTCTTTTTCTCTTCTCTCCCGCCCTCTTCTGCCTGTCTTCTTCCTCTTACCTCTCTCCATCCATCCATCCATCCCTCTCTCCTCCTTCCTCCTCCCAGGTGTGTGAGGAGAGGGAGGGCTCCCTGGCCCAGGTGAGGGCTGCGTCCCAGCAGGCGGAGGGGGTGAGGAGGGAGCTGGCCGAGGCCCTCTCCCGCCTGGCCCAGCGCGAGGAGGAGCTGCACCAGAAGGAGGTGCAGCTGTCGGAGACGCGAGGCCGCCGCCTGGGCCTGGAGCAGGAGCTGCTGGAGGCCAGGGAGGCCAGGGAGGAGGAGGCCCAGCGCCAGGCCCGCCTGCGCCAGGAGAACCAGAGGCTGGAGGAGGCGCTGGAGGCCCAGGCCCGGAGGAACCAGGGGGACCAGGAGGAGCTGCAGGCCGCCCTGACGGAGCTGCGAGCCAGCCGGGCTCAGCTGGCGTCCAGGCTGGCTGAGGAGGAGGCCTCCAGGAGGGAGCTCCAGAGAGCCAGCGCAGAGCTGCAGGTGAGCCTGAGCCAGGCCCGGGAGCAGAGCGCCTCGCTGGGGGGGCGTCTGGAGCAGGACAGGCAGGAGCACCAGAGGGAGCTGGCGGGGGTGAAGGCTGCGGCCCAGGAGGGCAGGAGCAGGCTGGAGCAGACTGAAGCGCAGCTCCTGGAGATGAAGGTACCACGCCGTCACACACGTGCACACACGTGCACACAGGAAATGTGCACACACTCATTCACTGTTTACTCACATACTGGACACACACACACATGCATACACACACATACCGTTTACAACCAGTCTGTGACCAGTATGTCATGATTCATCTAGACTGGAACTATATTTTGACTTTCCCCATATACTGGGTGGGGATAGCTCAGTAGTGGTAGAGTATTTGAGCTGCTGGTGTTTTAGCCAGCCATGACAGCACCCACTTATTGTATCCCCTGTAGTGAGTACTCACCAGTCCAGAACCTTCTATCCCTCCCTGCCTGCCTGCCTCCGCAGGCTTGGCTCCACTAGTATATATTCAGCTGCTAATTTCAGCATTTCCTGTTCTCCTTTCTTAAGTGTCTCATCAGTTTATCCGTTGATTGGAGACTGGCCATCAGTGTCCCGTGTGATGGGAGACTGGCTGTGCTCTGCTCTCTTCGCTCGCTCCCTCCCTCCCTCTGTTGAATCCTTTGTCTGGCAGACAGGATGGAGCTCGTAGACATGCCCCAGTCTTGTCGCTGGCCATTAGCTCACCCTGATGTTCCTATCATCTGGCATCACTCACTCTAATGGTATCATCGCAAAGAGCTGATGAGGAAAGGGTCTGGGACGAGGGCCTGGGGATATGGGCTTGAGTAGCTACCCGCCCAATCTGTTTGAACTGTGCCCCTTTTAAACATGATGAGCTCTCTGTCTCTCTCTGTGTTTCTCATTTACATTTAGTCATTTAGCAGACGCTCTTATCCAGAGCGACTTACAGTAAGTACAGGGACATTCCCCCGAGGAAAGTAGGGTGAAGTGCCTTGCCCAAGGACACAACGTCATTTGGCACGGCCGGGAATCGGCCGTGCCAAATGACGGCTGTGCCTTTCTCTCTCCTCTCCTCTTTCTCTCTCCTCTGTCTGTCTATGCCTTGTCCTTTCCCTCTCTGTCTCTCTGCTCTCCTCCCCCCCATCTCTCTCTCTCCGCCCCCTCACCTGTCTGTGTCCCCCCCCCTCTCTCTCAGGAGGGTGCAGGGGCGTCTCAGGAGCTACAGAGGGTGCTGTGTGTGAAGCTAGACAGGATGAAGGCCGAGTGTGACAAGCTGACCCAGCAGCTGGCCAGCTCCGAGGAAGCCAACCGCATCCTCCACAGGAAATACCAGCAGCTCAAACAGGAAGTGGATGAAAAAGTGAGTCACTTAACGACGTCGATGAACTCCTCCTGACAGGTGTGGCATGTGCTGGTCCCTACGCGGGCTGTGCATTACAGAGTTTACAGAGCTAACCCCTCGCTCATCACAGCTGTCTGACAGCAGGATGGATGGACGGTAGGCTCGTTACTATGGTAGCACCCCTGCTGTACTGCTGCTGGGTAATGGCCAGGTAATGATGTCTGATATGACACGTCCTCTGGACCTGGCTGGATGGACCCCCGCCGGCCTGACAGCCAGGAGAGATGACTCTCTGAGGCAGGCGAGAGATCACACTGGAGCTGGTTATCTGGGACTGGATGAACCTGCTGTTATAGGATCTGCCTGCCTGCCTGCCTGTCTGTCTGCTTGTCTCTGTCTGCCTTTCTGCCTGCCTGCCTGCCTGCCTGTCTGCCTGTCTGTCTGCCTGTCTCTGTCTGCCTTTCTGCCTGCCTGTCTGTCTGTCTGCCTGACTACGTTTGTCTGTCCTTCTCTTGTTCCTTTTCTGATATTCTGCCACTGCCCCCCGTGTCTCCTCTCTGCTCCCCCTGTCTCCTCTGTGCCCCAGGTGCGCTGGTCTGCCTCGGAGGCGGAGCGTCGACGTGTGTCGGAGGAGGCGAGGGCGGGGCTGGAGGAGGCGAGGGCGGGGCTGGAGGAGAGGCTGCGTGGCGTTCTGGCAGAGCAGGAGTCGGTCCTCAGCACAGCAGGGGGCGAGGTAGATGCCGCCTGCAGAGCCCTGGGCAAGGACACCCCAGACAGACTACAGGTACACACACACACACACACTTGTACACACACACACACCTGCACACGCACAGTCTGCGCAGGTTAGCCAGCCAGCAGCCTAGTGATGCGAGCCAGCCTAGTGAGGCTAGCACGCTCAGGTGTAATCAGCCCTGGTGGGAAGTCAGACTGGCTGTGACTGGCCTAATGAGAGATCAGTATGAGTCGGAGGAACTCTACTCTTCACCTCTCACTTCCCCTCTCAGAGAGGAGAGAAAGTGCTGCAGACTCACACACACACAGGGTACACATACACGCTGCATCTTAACACGGCTCTCTGTGTGTGTGTGTGTGTGTGTGTGTGTGGGTGTGTGCTTGGCTCCTTGGTTGGGACTGTCAACAGCTTCCTACTCTGTCTCTAAGGCTGCTGTTGTCACACACCTGTTTATCTTCCAGCAGGTTTTAGGGAGTCGCCCCCGACTCCCAAAAAATAGCATTATTCCATTATTCACAGTCACAGTTCTAATCATAAACGCACACACATACACACTTGCATAACAAGAGACACCAAGACACGCACACACACACTTCCTAACACACAGACCCAAACACGCGCACACACACACCGAGCCTCCCACCCTGTGTCAGCAGTGTAGAGTGTCACACTGTGTTGGTGCTGACAGCAGAGAACCTAGTCTGGGGGGGGAGGCTCTCTTTAATGTGACAGAGATATCTCTCTCTCTCTCTCTCTCTCTCTCTCTCTCTCTCTCTCTCTCTCTCTCTCTCTCTCTCTCTCTCTCTCTCTCTCTCTCTCTCTCTCTCTCTCTCTCTCTCTCTCTCTCTCACTCTCTCTCTCTCAAAGCGCTTGTTTGTGTGAAGTCGCTGTAAATCGGGCATTTTGTAACTCCCTCATACCAGTTTAGGGAGAGGGAGCTGGGAGGCGTGTGATTTCTGGGGAGTTTTGACGTTTTTGTCAGCAAAGTGTTCGTTCTCACCGTGGCTGCATCTTTGCTAGCTATGGGAAGGTGTTAACAGGCCCTCCCTTCATAAGAACGTGCTTCTACCTTGTTCCCAGATCTTACCGAGCAGCCCTGGACTCCTCAGAGACCCCCACCGCTGGCTGGCTGACACCAAGGTAGTGTACTCTGTGTGTGTGTGTGTGTGTGTCCTTAACAATGGATGTGTGACCCCCGTGCGTGCACCTGTGTAACTTCACCTGTGTGTGTGTGTGTGGTTGTGGTTGTGTGTGTGTGTGTGGGGGGGGGGTTGTGTGTGTGTGTGTGTGGTTGTGTGTGTGTGTCAGGCGAAGCTGCGCTGGCTGTGTGGGGAGGTGTGTGAGCGCGGGGCAGCAGAGAGGAGGATGAGGAGACAGATCCAGACCAGAGACTCTGACCACCTCACCCTGCTGCAGCGCCTGGAGATGCAGGAGAGCAAGCTGCTGTCCCTGCAGTCCGAGAAGACCGGTACACACACACACACACACACACACACACACACAGAAGCTGCTAGTCTCATTAAACACAGAGGAGACAGGCACCTGGACCTCACATGGGTTATATGTGTGTAAATATATATATACGTACAATATATATGCTTGCACTTTCCAACCTTCTGGAAGTTTCCTCTCCACCAGTGGAGGCTGCGTGTGCATCCGTCTTGTTTACATGTATGTTGTAATGAGGATGAGGAGGGGAGTATGGACCAGACTGATTTATGTTGGATCACAAAGTACCTTGTTATTTTACAGGTCAACAGTCCAGTTGGTTGCTAGCTAATTGGATTGTGTGTGTGTACGCTGTGTGTGTGTGTGTTTGAAAGCTGTGTGTGTGTGTTTGCAAGCTGTGTGTGTGTGTGTGTGTTTGCAAGCTGTGTGTGTGTGTGTGTGTGTGTGTGTGTGTGTCTTTGCAAGCTGTGTGTGTGCAGCCCTCTTATCTCCTGGCCGTCCGTGCCTGGTGAAGGACAGCCCATCTCCCTGTGTTGAATATCCACATAATGACTCTTAACGAGGTGGACGAGGCTAGGTAGGGTTCAGCAGGGTTCACACAAACAATCCTAAGAGAGCAGTCTAATTGAAGTTGCATATTCAGAGACATAAAAACCGAGGCAGACAGAGAAATAGAGAGAGAGAGAATCAGCTTTGTGTTCAGAGCGGAGTTTAGAAACTTGCCCCAGGCTGGAGGTGAGCCCTGATGGGTGTGAGACCATGCCTTGTTATCTCCGCCCTTTGACGGGGACAGATGGTGTCAGGAGGTGGTTGGCACCCTCTGCCACCAGGGGGAGCTCCAGCACACCTCCCCCGGCCTTCAGGGCGGCGCTAGAGCGGTGAGCCGAGGCCTGTGAGCTGTGATCACGAGAGTGGCAGCTGTTTGAGTATTCCTGAGGTGGTGTGTCTTGGCTGAAGGGTGTTGGGGTCGGGGGGGGTGAGGGAGTTCCCTCCCTCACCCTTATCCTTCCGACCCCCCAACCCCCCCACCCACTCAGACAAGACAGGAGGGAGGTAGAGAAGCAGTCCTCCACTGGTGATGGAATATTAAATGTGGGGAGCACAAGAGAGCACAAGGCTGTGCTATTTTGCTACTTCCCCTCCCCCTCCACACCTCTCCACCCCCCCCCCCCCCCCACACACACCTCTCCACCTCCCCCCCACCTCCCTTCCCCTCCAGATATATAAATCCGTCACCTCCTCTCTCCCCCTCTCTCCCTACCCACTCCCCCCCCTCTCCTACGCCTCCGCTCCTCCCCAGCTCTGTGGGAGGGAGCAGGAGGGACCCGGGGTCTCAGTGTGGGTGCACAGGTCGGGGCCAGCGCTCAGCTGGGCGGGGCTGAGGGCAGTGTGGGGGATGATGGCTAGAACACTGTTACGGCCAGGTGGTCTCAGATTGGCTTCATGAGTGATGGTGTGTTTGCTGTAGGTTTGTGCTCAGACGCAACACACACACTCGCGTGCGCACAGACACACACCCAGAAACACACACATAAACTCATCATACACAGCAAGCAGTGCAGGTCTCAGCTCTCACTGGTGTTGTCTCATCACAGAGCTCCTGGAGAAGAACCTCAGGAGGGAGGAGGAGATGAGGAGTCTACAGGTAGGCACATCAACACACCCAAATACCCCTCTGCTGTGGGTGGGGGGGTGTATAACTGAGTGGGGGGGTGTGTGCGTGTATAACTGAGTGTGTGTGTGTGTGTGTGTGTGTATAACCTAGTGTGTGTGTGGGGGGGGGGTGTATAACTGAGTGTGTGTGTGGGTGTGTGTGTGTGTGTGGGTGGGTGTATAACTGAGTATGTGTGTGGGGGTGTGTGTGTGTATAACTGAGTATGTGTGTGTGGGGGGTGTGGTAGACTCGCAGCGCTCTCATCCCTCTTAATTAAAACGTCGTCTGGTCTGAGGGGGCTGATTCATTACAGACAAACGCTGGCAGGTGCAGACGCACTGTCACAGATGGGCCCCGCTTCGTCCATGTACACACACACACACACACATTTATACATACACACATTTATACACACACACACACTCCACAGCCACCACCATCAGGAAGGGGAGTTATGGAGAAGAGAAATGGAGAACAATCTAGCAGGTGTGTGTTGGAGTGGCATATAAAAAGCACAGCCTCATTTACACATTGTTAGACCGAACAGTGCTTTAGAGGGGGATGAGAGAGAGGGGGATGAGAGAGAGGGGGATGAGAGGAATGAGAGAGGGAGATGAGAGAGGGGAATGAGGGGAATGAGAGAGGTAGATGAGAGAGGGGGATGAGAGGGGGATGAGAGTGAGTGGGTGAGAGGGGGATGAAAGTGTTGTGTTTACACGGCTCTCACTCTCCTGCTCTGTCTCAGTATTTCACTCAGTCTCGCTCGCTGACTGACTGACGGGCTGACTGACTGACGGGCTGACTGAACGTATAGTAACTGTGTAAGCTTGTGTATCCCCAGGAGCGTGTGTTGGAGCTGGAGAAGGTGAGTGGGTCTGTTTGCTCAGCCACCGTAGTGAGGAAGATCTAATATCACGTCTGATATCACCCTGGCGTGCTGGGATACGAGAGGGGCCCATGGTTGGTTATAAGGTCACCAGCTATTTCACAAGTCAGACGTTGATGGTTCGTAGTAATGAATCTAGTCCTTCCTGGAGCACTGATGAGAAGTTCAGCGCACGACACGTTTCATATAAACCCACGAAGCGTATTAATGAAGGGGAGATAGTGAGTGATTGCTTCTGTTGAAGCACTGGCCATCATTTAATCATCATCAAGTCAGCTCATCGAATCATGTTCCGTCTAAGGATGGTCGCTCACCAGGGCCTAACTCAACACCAGTGACCCGAGCGGGGAAAACGCCAGTCGCCCTGGCTCCCATCCTCATCCACCCAAACCCCCGCCGTGGAGCTGGAAATACGATTCAGCAGCTCTTACTGACCCCGAGCGTCTCATTTAAGGGGTGTGAAAACAACACAAAGGCGTTTCCTCCTCATCACAGTTCCCCCCCCCCCCCTACAGCAGGCTAGCAGGGGGCTCTCCTCTTATCCATCACTGTTACCCCCCCACTGTTACGCTGCCCCCCCCACCCCTCCCACCCCAGGTGAGCCAGCCTGCTGGGGGGGGGCAGCGTCCGAGACATCCATTCTAATCTGTTTTTTCTTACAACATGGCGGTTCACCGACCCCGAACCGTGTCGCGCTTGTCCACCAATCAGCAGGCTGCTTTTCTGTACAAGCTCATTCATCAGTGGAGCGACCCCCGCACACCCCCCCCCCCCCCCCCCCGTGTCACCTCCCCCACTCTGAGGCTGGTGTGTGTGCGTGCGTGTGTGTGTGACTCCCAGTAACCTTTTAGCATGTCATCTCTGAAACATCCAGCAGTCACCCCAGCATCACCAGTTTAGGCTCACGCTCATCACCACTTTGCCCTGCTGCCGCACTGCTGAAGCCGGGTAGCTAACATAGGCCTATAAAGTTGTTATACTTTACTTGTTGCTTCTTTTGGATAGGTTCTAATCACTTATACTGACTACACTGATGGGAACACTCAAGCAAATCACACATGAGTGATTGTACAGTTTGAAGCATTAATAATGGTTAATAGCTCAGCCTCCCCTCCTGTAGTGAGTCAGTCAGGGTGAAACAGCTGGCCTCTGGTCAGTTCTACAGCCCTCTGATTGGAGCTCTTTGTTTCTTGAAGGAACTATGCAGGAACAGTACATTCTGGTGTATAGAGCTCTAAACTCTCACTTCCTACTAAAGACTTCACTTACCTACAGTATAGTGATTGACACATATTGCAGTATTCGAGGAAAGGAGAATGTGTGTGTGTAGGTGCTAGTATCTGCGTGTAAGAGTGTGTGTGTGTGTGTGTGGAGGAGAGTGTGTGTGTGTGTGTGTGTCTAACATCTGGAGCTGTTCTCCTCCAGAGCACCAGAGTGGCTTTGAATCACCTGGAGTCTGTCCCGGAGAAACTGTGTCTGATGGACAACATCAGAGACCTGGAGGTAAGAGAGCAGAGCTCCTCCATGGTGTGTCGGTAACATTCTCCCTTTTGTGTCAGTTAATGTCTGCAACGCACCTTCTCCCAGGAATCCCATCACCAGAAGCAGGTGGTGGATGAGTGCTATGTGAAGTACAAGGACATCGTTGGAGACCTTCAACACCAGCTGGACGAATCAAAACGCAAGATCCAGGAGTATAGGGTACACCCCCCCCCCCCCCCCCCCCCCCAGCACCACTACACACTCACCCAATCAAGGCCACGATTAGTGGCCTTGATTGGGTGTTTATAATAATAATAATAAGACTTTATTTATATAGCACATTTCATACAAGAATTGCAGCTCAAGGTGCCTTACATAAAATCAATAAAAACAATAATACAAGTAATGAAACTAATAAAACCCTTCTGAACACAGGCCGCAGTCTTTGCGGTAATCCAAAACACACAAGCTTACAAAGCGGGGGGGGGGGGGGGGGGGGGGGTGAAGGGAGACAATCTGTCTCAAACACAGTATTCATCTCTGGGTGGTCCGGGGCCCACAGAAGCATCTCAACGTTGTTGACGGTTGATTGACACCCAGAGTCCCCAGCCCTTCCGCCTCTGTAAATAAGAGTCCCTTTTTAACAGGCATCCATCTCGCACATCGCTGAGGATGGTTTCCAATTGACTCCTGCATCGAGTGCTTAGCAGTGATTGCATTAGCCTAATGGCAGCCACCCACCCGAGGGTTTATTTAGAGGAAGTGAAAGGAAGTCTTTAGAAAGTCTGATTGCTGGCAGGAGCAGCAGTGTGTTTCACCACAGTAGCCCTGGCCCTCAACACGCAGTTCCCTTAAAGAACCTCTCAAAACATCCACTCTCAAGTCCCCTCCTGGAGGGTGGACAGATGTTGTTTGCCGTTGTGTTGTAAGACTGTGTGCGTGTGGTGTGTATGTGTTGTGTGTGTGTGGGACTGCGTGAGTGTGTTGTGATGTCGGTCGTTTGCGACGCTGATCTACATCTTTGTCGTCTTCCCTTCAGGATGAGAAAATGGAAGCCACTTCTCGCAGCATCCGATTGGCTGCCATGTCGTCGACCATACGAGGCCCCACCCACTTCTTCCATAGCTCCCTGCGCCAGGACACTTCCTGTGAGTCAGGTTCACATTTCCCCTGAACTGTACGTTGCTGTGGTTAAAGGCGTTTGTTATGTACGTGTATTACTATTTATTATTATTGGTAAAACCCTGTTCTTCACACCAAACTCACATACCACACACACACACCACTCACAACAAACTCACACACCTGTTGTTTTTCTGTGGCGCCCCTCAGCCCCTCCCCTCCTCCTGTCATCAGAACTGACCGGCAGCCTCCCTCCAGAGCGCTGCACCCCCGTCAACGGCCTGTCGGACTCCGTCAGCACCTAGACCCAGCGTGCCCTCGCTAAACTCTCACACACGGTGCTCAACACAAACACCTCTGGAAACGGTGCGGACAGCCAAGAAGTCAACCCAGCGTGAGGGCAAACGTTCCCTCCACGCTCCTCAACACATGGTGCTCCAGTCAGTCCATTACTCACCTGCTCAGCCTGTGCTCACCTGCTCTGAACCTGGCAGCTACTCTGCACCCAGGGGCCTGGAGAGAAGACCCAGCAGTCTTCGGTGACTACCTCAACAAGGCTGCAGCCAGGGGAACAGGCGATGCTGCGTGGTGCTCTGCAGAACAAGGTAACCTTGGGAGGGTTTACGTGCTGTAAGGCCTGGGGGGGGCTCAACGACGACGGCTGCTGAAGGTGTTTTTGTGTGAACGTTTATGCGTGTGTTTATCAGAATGTGCAAAAGAAGAATGTCTGTGTGGCCTGGAGTGTACGGAGCACTGGAATGAAAGCCAAAATGGCCCTACAGCATTTGGAAAGCTAAATTCGATGTAATCTTTAATTGTTTTTTTATCGCTCACCATTTCAGTTCCTAACAAAGAGCACGGTTTGAAGTCTCCTGTTTACCTCTTTATTGGTCGTTTGTACTGTATCATGCCAACATTTTATGTTATCTAAAGCAATTAAAAGTGACTGTTTATATATTTGTTTTTAGCAATACTGTGGTGCTTTTTTAACTTTGTACATGCATTTACGCTATTTTGCTCAACAAATAATGACAAATAATTGTCTTTCTAGCTAAACGCTTTTACCACAGCTGTAACATTTGTTTTTGTTTTTTCTACTGTTGGGAATAATCGTCCCTCGTCCTTTAAATTACGTATGCAGTGTTTTTTTAAAGAATCGCCAACAAGCACTAAAGATGTATATTTTCTATTGACATTTAGAAAGAATATATGTGATAATAAAAACCTCAGTGACATGGTTTGTTTCTCTTCAGTCTCATTCATGTCGAGGTGTTGGTTTGTCTGCTGGTGTTGCCCTCGTCCATGCAGAGCCTCACATTCCAGAGGCCCCCCCTCAGTTCAGCCTCACTTATTCCAGAGGCCCCCCTCGGTTCAGCCTCACTTATTCCAGAGGCCCCCCTCGGTTCAGCCTCACTTATTCCAGAGGCCCCCCTCGGTTCAGCCTCACTTATTTAAGAGGCCCCCCTTGGTTCAGCCTCACTTTAAAGTTGCAACTTCAAACACACAGCCCTCCCAGCACAGCACCCTGAGCAAACGAGTCAACTGCAGCATCCCGAACACTAACCCGTTTTTAAAATAACGTTTGGTTCTGTGATCCCTGCGTGGCTGTGCTGGCCCCCTGAGGGCCCACTTTGGTCTCCAACACATTCTCACCAGAGCCAGTGAGAAGCGTCCCCTGCAGGAGACTCTTCTGCAGGCTGGCCTTCTTGGCCTGTCACAACTCCACCTCACAGCATGAAGGGGCAGGAAGTATGGACACATCTGTGAAGGCCTCTGCGACATTGCTTGTAAAAAGGACTGGACAAACACAGATGAGTTATTGAACCATATCCAGGCGTACTAATATCTTGATGTTGGCCAAACCAAAGCCAAAAGGCTTTCAGAATCTCTGTCTGATTATAGCCTGCTCTAACTGCTTAACAGCTGCTTGGCAGGTCCAGTAGAGGACAAGCGGAGCGAGATTCCAAGGGAGAGCCATCCCATTTACACTGCCTGCTTATTCAAGCTGTTTCATTCAAATATTCGGTTCTGTGAGCAATGGATGATGAATAAAATCAAGAATTTTAAGGTTTTGTTTGGATTTCTGTTGTCAAAAAACACCCAACGGTAATCTTAATTTGCATATGTATGAGAAAGAAAAACATATATTTTGTAAGTTTTACCAAAATTAGGTAGACATGGATTACATTCAAAGATATTCAAAGGAGGTCAGTCATATTCAAATCAATTCCGGATGAATTATTGAATGTTTTCTCTCGATAAAATCAGAGAGGCGGGTAAATCAGGTCATTGAAGCTGTGTTGTTGCGTCTTGATTTTTACACAGGAGACCTCAAAATTGGCAGCAAGTGACTGACAGTAAACACACACACATTCTCCAGTCTCAGTTATATTGGACTCCACAATGACTAGCTTCATCTTGTCAAACCAGGTCATTTGTGAATAGAGGGTACCTACAGTGTTACTAAAGCATCTCGCTGTGATGAAGTGTGCAGCAGTGAGCGTTTGTGCAGGAAATCTGTCGGCATGACTGTCGGTCTCTTTCTATTTGTGTGTGTTCCTTTCTGCCTGTCTGTCTACCTGTCTGCCTACTTTCCTGTCTACCTGCCTGCATGTCTGTCTACCTGCCTGAATGTCTGTCTGCCTGCATGTCTGTCTACCTGCCTGAATGTCTGTCTGCCTGCATGTCTGTCTACCTGCCTGCATGTCTGTCTGCCTGCATGTCTGTCTGCATGTCTGTCTGCCTGCATGTCTGTCTGCCTGCATGTCTGTCTGTCCTCCTGTGGTTGGGATGTGCCGGGAGCCGCTGAGGCTTGTTGCTTCGTTGGGATTGTTATTGGATCCAATCTCACAGTCGAGCTCAGCCAGGAACAGATCCTTCCCCAGTCACAACACATATGGACACCACACGAACACACCACACACATTAACACACCGCCCCCCCCCCCCACACACACACACACTAACCAACCAACCACACACTAACACACTCAGAGATTCTTACCTCACCCCTGTCAATACCCTTGGCTGCAGAGCTCCACTGAACCCCAATTTAAGGTTGTTCTCAGTCTCCGCCAGAGCACCCCTCTAGACCTTTACCCATCTGGGCTCTGCCCATGTGGATCTTATAGTCTTCATTTAATGGAAACAGATAACCCTCTTAGTCATATTCTGTGTGTTTGGAGGTATTCTAATGTTTTATCACCGGCGGGTAAAGCCACACGTCAATAGATAATTTTCTGGATAGACTCTAATTGCTCCTATTTTGAGACAGAAGTAATCCGGGAGATTTGTTTGGGGATGCAAACAAAGCCATTCTCCCAAGCTCAGCATACAAATTTTCTACCGGAGCCTGCCTCCCACGTAGTCTCTAGGTGGCACTGTCCGTCCAGCACGCTCCCCCCAGCCTGCAGTGTTTACCGCTGAGCGGAGACGAGCTGCTCGCTTTTGTTAGTGGAACCAAAGATTTAGATTCCAGATTTACTGCGTTCATATCTCTCCAGTTAATTAGGTCTGAAGAGCAAACTAAAAGATGGAGCTACGTGCAGATCATGCCCCATAAACTCGAGGAGCTGAATAATAAGAGCACGTACAGACACATACACACGCGCACACACGTATGCAAAAGCGCCCACACACACATCTCACACACATCACACACACATCTCACACACCCAGCCTCTTGCCCTTTATCTTCCTGGCGTTAAGGTCGAATCCACTCATATTGGACTTGTCAGGTTTGATCACCATCTTGCTCAGTGCAGGTTTTTGTCGGACTCCAGGGAGACAGCTGAAAGCCAACAATCCCACAGAGTTTAATGGTACTTTGTCTGTTCTCGAAACAGTTAGATAACCGTTGAGAACATTTTTGAAATATAGGCTATAGGCTATAATGCACGGTGGAGCGTTGAGCGTGGTTCTCGCTGTAAAAAAATAGCCAGAGATGGTAAAAGTACACACATCCTTCACTCAAGTAGATACTCATGTTTAAAAATACTTCTTACACTGTTATTACATATGCTGATGCGTGTGAGGCTGTGATTGGATGATGACAGGTGTCGGTGATCATTCTCAAGTGTCTCATCCTTAAGGTTAGAAATTCTTCTTGTTGCCTTCTGCCTTGCTCCATGGTAGCTGGCACGCAATTACAATAACTAATATTGATCATGCCACCAAATACAGATTAAACTAAAGTAACAAGCCTAGTTTGAAAATGTAATTAAGGAGTTAAAGTAAAAAGTTGTCATAAAAATGAATAGTGAAGTGAAAAAAAGTGGTACTGATACCATGAAAAATATACAGCAACGAAGTAGCCTACTTCCTTACTTCTCAACGCTGCAAGGGTGTAACAACAGTGTGATCACACTGGAATAACAGTGTAACAGCAACATAATAACAGTGTAACAACAGTGTAATAACAACATAACAGTGTAACAACAGTGTAATAACAAAATAATAACAGTGTAACAGAGATGGGAAATCACAAACTTACATAGATTGAAACTAAAGCAACAAGCCTGGTTTGAAAATGTAAGAAGTAGAAAGAACAGATAGTTGTGTATAAAATATAAGGAGTGAAAGTAAAAAGTTGTCAGAAAAATAAATAGTGAAGTAAAGTACTGATACCAGAAAAAGTACATTTCACATTTAGTCATTTAGCAGACGCGCTTATCCAGAGCGACTTACAGTAGGTACAGGGACATTTCCCGAGGCAAGTAGGGTGAAGTGCCTTGCCCAAGGACACAACGTCATTTGGCAGAGCCGGGGATTGAACCAGCAACCTTTTGATTACTAGTCCGTTTCCCTAACCACTCAGCCACCTAACTCCTAAGTACAGTAACAAAGTATTTGTACATTGTTACTTTCCATCTCTGCAAATAGCCTATTTACAAATCTGCCAAAATTTCAACTTCTCACCCATACATCGACGCAGAGTGCAGTCAGTTTATTCAGTCAAACAACTCCATGAGGCAAACCCATCAGCATACATAAATAGTTTTTCTGTGATTAAGATACAAATTATCCAACCTGTGTTGGCTAAATGGATGTAATCCGTTTCTGCCAATTTCACTGAAGCGAAAAGTCATCTGCAATCAGTCACAATTGTCGACCACCTAAAATGCAGGACGACGTGACGCAAATCTAAACATCCGTGACCTCTCACCCAGCACCCTCCGTCAGCCCGGTACATCCAACCGGTTTGGAGCGCTCTAACATAGAACAGAGATTAGAATATATTGGCCAACTATCGAATATTGAATGTCTATTGATTAGAATAGATACTGGGTACTTGACCTAAAAGATCCATCTGTCCCACTGAGGAGACAACTGGAAGACATAGGCTTATAACTGACCTGGTTTGCTTTTGGGCATGAAACCACAGATCTTTGAGCTTACCCCCATCTCTATAGGTCAGAGGTATGCAGTCTTTATGAACCGTAGCCAGTTGAAAGTTAATATCTTTAAAACCAAAACTAAGCTTCTAGGGAAGTAACAGATTTATAGATTTGTTTGTGCGGGTATACGTTTGTCTGTGCTGGTGTACGTTTGTCTGTGCTGGTACATGTTTGTCTGTGCTGGTGTACGTTTGTCTATGCTGGTATACGTTTGTGTAGTACTGCGGTTTGGGAGAACTACTGCTGTGAATCTTTTTCTCTGTGCAACGTGGAGTGATCTCACTGTTGCATCCTATAAGTCGAGGTCATTACTGAACCACAACACAACTCTTGTCCCTTCCCACTGTCACCATCGGTACTAAACATCCAGACTGTCTTGTTAACAAGCCCGGTTTGGATTCACGCCACCATGTGATTAGGGAAGATTCTGCAAACTCAGACCCTGCCTGTACAGAGCAATGGGGTTCGAGACAAAGTTCTTATTGAATGCAAGAAACCATGTAAGGGTCTCCCAGAGAATGAGAAGTAGCTCCCGGGTCATAAAAATCCCTCTCAGCCCCTTATCCACAGGCCACTCACAGGATGAATGTGTTCATGTTCTCATTGTGTTAGCTGAATATACTCAAACATGGGTCTCTGATAACTTACATCAATAGGCTATTCCAAGGTAATGACCAGGACTATGCGGCCCATTTGCAGGAAATATGGACGGTGTTAAAGCAGGGCGCTGAGCATGTGTGGTGGCCATTCACCAAGTCATAACCCACCATAAGCCCTGATCAAATTTTCTGTAAGAGACCAGCGTCTGGAGGAAGCACGAGTGGTTTCTATGCTCTGGCGTTTCCTCTCCAGTTCTCTGCTTGACAGGGTGAGCGCACGCTAGCAGTGTGCTGGTGCTGAATAGGACCCATTTAGCCCAGGTAAGAAGGAAATCGTCACACGTGTCAGGCCTTTGTGTGGAGGTAATTTGAATAGAAAGTGTGGCACCTTTAGTGTGTTGGTAGGGGTGTATGGTTTTGATTCTTGAGGACCCGATTCAGATGCACACTTGGCAACATTCAGAGAACGCAGTGTACCATTGAACGCTTTGGGGAGAACATTTTATTGCTGGGAATTGTCTGGAGTCAAAGGAGCAAAAACAGTAATTAAATTATTTAAAAAGCGTTTACAACACGAAAAATAAATTAATGTACACACTGGACTTGAGGTTTGCTATGAACGCAAAATGAAAAAGTAACAGATAAATAATTTGTGTAATAAATAATAAAAAAACTTCCAGCCACAAACTGTCAGAAAATGAGAAAATTGTAAATGAACCTGCACACGCAACAGAGAAACACAAATGTAAAATAACATTCAAAAACAGAGAGAGAAACATAGACTTCACAATTAAAAAAACTAAACCACACCTGTATGTCAGTAAGGTGCCAGCTATGGGTCTCCAAATCCTTCAGCATCTTTATTTTCCTTGTCAATTGATCTCAAATGAAAAAGAATTACAATAAAGTAATCAAGAATCAAGGAGTCCCTAATACATTATTTGGGAGGGGTGTTTTCTAGTTCATTGACAACTCCCGGTAGTCACATATCCATGCGAAGAAACACCATCCAGAAAGACTAGATTTTCTAACCTAAAACATGTTCCTCCTGTCTTTTATAAAATATGCAAATACGTACAACGCTCTAACCCAGCTTCTCCCAACAACAAAGGTTTGATTTCTGCCGTGTACTACACCACTAAATGAGTGTCTGTACAATAAATAAAAAATAACAACGGAAACTCAAATGTTATGTACAATATTGAGCGGCAAATTACAACGGCTAATGATGTAATAAAATATGTAAACATATTTGTTGTTTTCGACACAGTTGACTGTGACAACAGATACAATTCACAATATCCTCATTCCGGGGTGAATACTCTGCCTCCTGGTCTCAATACTGTAGCAGACCTCCAGAAATGATGATGTAGTATCTGTCAGTGAGATCCAGAGATGGGAAAATGGGACCAACAGGACGTAATAAATGGCTAAAACTGGAGGTCTTTGGGGAAAACTGAGAAAGCAAATTTTATAACGGGAATCTAAAGTTCAATATAAAACAATGTTGCATTTTGCGAATCCTCTCCAGCATGGTTGAGCACCACCTAGAATTTGGACGTCATGCATAGCAATCAAATCTGTATGTGAGATCGGGAGGAAAAATAAAGACAAATTGAGATACATTGCTATTTTGCCTCTCTGAGCATTTGTTGAGCACTGTGTGGACAGCAGCGACAAAGTCTCATCCCTCTCTCTGCCTCGATCGAAGAAAGACATCATGTCAACGAACAGCTTACCTCACACCGTCACTGGCAACACGTACTGAAAAGCCTTCCTTTGGACACTTAAGTTTTAGTCTTTCCATTTTTCTGACAATCATAATTCTTCAGGTCCCTCACTTACACAAATGCCTGCACGTCACATACAACTCACATGCAAGCGCAGAAATGGCCAAAATGATGGTGGTCGTATTTTACAGGGTTTACAACGGACACGGTTGTTTACGCCAACAATCACACACCTCCCAACAGTCTCTGGGGCAGCCGTGTGACCATTGAAATATCTTACACTGTCGTTTGGACTACGTCACTGGGTCAGGCGGGACATCTCTGCATCGTCCCTATCAGCTACTTTGTCACAGTCACCTCAGCAAGTAAGTTTCAACAAGTCACAGTTACGTTTGAAAATGTTCGACGACTCATTGAGTTCACAGAGGAGTCCCTCCCCCGGTTTGAAATCGCAGCTCCCAATATGGTACTGTCAACAGTTTGTTTTTAAATTCCAACCAGTTTCGTTACATAATTTTTTTAAAACGTTGTTGGGAATGATGGACCTTTATATTCTCCCTACACGTAATACTCCTTGTCCTTGTCTTTTGGTCGCTTGGCACTGGTGCCCTTGGCCGCGGTCAGCGCCTTGTCCTTCACCACTGCGCCGTTGGTCTGCGCTGAGTTGCTGATGTAATTCCTCGTCTCGTCCACCTGGTAGGAGCCCTCGTCCCTGTTCCTGTACTTGTACATGGCGTAGAGGAGGATGAGGATGCAGAGCGCGGCCGCTGCCACGATGCCCACCACCATGCCCGTGGTGCTGCTCGACTCCCGGATCACCTCGGAGGCGCCCGGGGGCACCCGCCGTACGCCAGGCACGGTGGGTAGGGCGGCAGGCACGGTGCGGAGCATGGGCGAGGTGACGAGGGGCCCCCGCGGCCTGGTGCCCTCCAGGTCGGGGGACGTGGGGAGGGGTAGCAGGACTATGTCCGGCTGGAGGGGCTTCACCTCGCGGTTGTTCATTTTACCGGCGGGCAACTTGGGCGGCGTGTCTGAGGGGACTGGCGCCACCACGGTGCCCCTGGGATCAGGCAGAGGCAGGGCGGGGGTAGTCCTACCCGCCTCTGAGGCTTTGCTAGGCCTCAAGTCCTTGGCCTCCCACTTGGGTGCGAGAGCTTTGTAGCCTCCTTCATAGGCCGACGTGGTCAAGATCTTATCTGTTACCAGGGAGAAGGTGGTGAAAAAATCCTCATCGTCAGTCGGGGGCAGGCTAGAGTCGAAAGCTTCACCAGAGCCAAACCCCGAAATCACCATGCCATCATCATCATCATCATCACCACCACCACCATCACAATCATCGCTGCCTCGGTCCGACAAGCAAGGTAGCCCCGCCTCAGTGGCCAGTGGCAGGGACTCTTGGGTGATCTCGATAATGGTGAGGACGGGGCGGAGGGTAGGAGGGAGGGGGATGAAGGGGGAGGGTTGGGAGACGGGAGGGGTGTCTAGGGGGTCCTCTACCAGTATGGGGATCACTAACTCCCCTCCTAGGAGGGAAAACAAAGAGAGAACAGGTCAGTACTCGCCCAGACACCAGCCAACAAACACAACAGCATCAAACACAGCTAGTCAACAACATCAACGGCAAAGCTGATTAAAACAGAAAAAAATCATAATAATAAAAAAATCGTAATGAATGTAAAGGAAATAAAATTTACGGAAAATACTGTAACAGTGCAAAATTCAATGAAACCAGAAACCAAACAAGACCCAAACAAAAATCTAATGAAACATCAAATGTTTACACTGCATCAAAAGGCTTCAAGGGTTGTGCAACCTGAGGGTGAGCCAACTGTAATTGTACTGAAGGTTCTTGTTAAGTTCTGTAGTACAGGTTCTAGCTGTGTTAGTTGAATTGCTACTGTCCAAGAACTTGTGGCGTTTTGGGTTTCAGAGTTATCTTCATTCATCTTCAGCATCATTACAACACTACAACAGATCTATCTGGTCTTGGATCTGCTGTTTTGGTCACTACACAACTAACTAAAACACACTAAATCAGTGTTTTTTTCCCCTGATGTTTTTTCTTCTTCCTGAAAGGACCTTTATTAAAGGTTGAATGGTTTAAATACACTGACTTTGTCCTACTCTAGTTATAACATCAGGTAATGTTGTCAGTTATTCAGTGTGTCACTAAGCTTTTGTCCTCCTGCGGCAGGTCAGTGTGGGCGCTCTAGACCTGGACGCCCCCTCGCCTTTTGACTTCTCTCATACAGACACCACAATGGCAAAATGTCAACCAGCAGCTCACCAACACCTGAATGTTGAAAGGCCAAGCCATTCTTTCTATAAGATGCTCACTTAGGTGTCAGCCACAATGTGGGAGTGTGATCTCTTTTCTTTCTCTCTTTCTTTTCCTTTTTTCTTTTTTTCTTTCTCCTTCTCTTTGTCTCTCTTTCTCCTTCTCTCTTTTGAGTATGTCTCTCTTTCTAGCTCTTTTCTTGTCTTGCTCTTTCTTTCTTCTCTTTTCTTCCTTTCTTCCAGCAATCCCACTCTTCACATGTGGGATTGCTGCAGGAGGCTAGCTACAGTTAGAGGTTCCTCTAACATCTCTCTCTCTCTCTCTCTCTCTCTCTCAGTATGTCTTCCTTTCTCTCTCCCTGGTGCTATTCATGTATGGGATGCTACTTTAGGTTGTCTAGGGTAAGAGCAGGAAACATGGTGGTGTTGGTTGACACTGCTGAAACCTCTTGCCAAGGTGGCTACTGTAGCTTGCACACTGCAAAGGCGCACAAACAGGGAACTAGAAGGAGATGCAAGTCTCTAGAAACGAAAAAAAGAAAACAATACAAAATAAATAAAGGAAATTAAAATAAGTAAGGCAATGCAGACACGTTTTAGAGTTTGAGAAAACATTGTAAACATTCACAAACTAAAGCCACAGGTAGAGATATCAAAAATAGATATTATCCAAAGAGGGATTAGTAACTGATAGGAAGAGGAAAAATAAAGTCAGCTAGGAAAATAATAAAAGCAAAAATAGTTTTCAAAGGCAGAAAGCATACCATCAATTTTGTCAACTTACATCAACAAATTGCCCGCATGATTTTGGCAGGAAGAAAAAATTTACAAAAGAAAGTTGTGTAAGAATGCTTTTGGACAAGTTAGGTTAGTTTCTTTTTAACAATTTGATTAATTTGTTATTATTTCTCTTTTAGACAGGATGGTACAGGGAGGCAACAACACATACATCCACACATCATGACATGAAAAATAATCCTTCACCATTCTGTTCAGGAGGGTTTTTTTTTCTACTCTCTTTTAATAGTCATCTTATTTTATAAAAAAGAAAACTGTACATCTAGAAGTCTTGCTTTGACAAATACGCTCCCGTTTCACCTCTCCATAAATATCTACAGTCTGATTAACTCTTTAAAATGTTTTCTTAATTTTTTCGCTCGACTTTTTAGGTTGTTCATCGGTAATGAACGAATGGATGACTGTACATATCTTAACATCTCTACGTGGTGGGAGGGGGGGTGTGTGAGGAGGAGGAGAAAGAGGAGGAGGGGGGGAGGGCATCCTATGAACATACTAGGAAGGAAATGAGATAGATGGGGGTGAATGTGTACGTCAGTTGCCATGTCCATGTAAAGGCGACACGAAGCGGACGGGCAGCGTTAGAGCTTTTGGCTGTAAGGAAGGGATGGGGACACACATAGTGAGCATATTCATGCCCATGAACAGAAGAGAAGAGCACTCTCAACACTGACAGTTTTACAAACCCTAAACTGCAACTTCTTTGCCATGCACAAATTAATCACTTATAATTATTGATAATCCCAATTTATGTTTTTTTTTTAATCACAAATAGCTGTCTGATAAGAGGAAAAATATAGATCAGTGTTAAAACAGTTTGGAAAGGTTTTCACAGATTGTGGTGAGGGACCGTTTTGGAGTGATCTTCAATTTTTTCTCGATAAATTTGTACATTTAGTGAAACAGCTCGTCAGGTTGTAGAAAGCCAACTGGATCAGTGGAGTGACACTGCACCACTGCCGATAAACTCATCGAGAAAAAAGGAAGATGTTAACAAATTTCGAATAAGTCATCAGAAAAATATTGATAGTAATTCTTAGCAAATTATTAAATCATCAAGAGGTAATTTAAACAATTTCAAAAAAATTAACAGATATATATACACATATATGTATATTGACATATATGTACAAACACAGAGAAAGAAAACAAATTTGCAAGCAAGGAAGAAAAGGCATTTTTTTTCTCACAAACTATCAGATGAACCACCAGAAAGCACACACTGCAGACCAGGGAAAAGGACAGGTTGGAGGTCAAATGTCACCACCTTCTTGTAACTAATAATACCTTGATATTATTAGTTCTTTCTTACGAAATACAGATCTCTTGTTAGTATTTAAAAAGACAGGACAGCGCGTGCAGTCTGGGTGGACGTCAGAGAGAGAGAGGATACTAGAAAGATTTTGGTTTGACTCTTAGAGGTTAGGTTTATGCATGCTATAAGTAAGTTGCATTTAGGGAGAGTAATATATGATTACAATACAACAAGCTGGGTCACACTAGGTCAGAGGTCAGTTAAAGATCACTGCACCAAGGGCTGTAAGGTATTGATTTATGGCAAATAAAATAAACACGAATTACCAGATGTCGGTTGGAACAAGACCGTGGGTGATATACAACCAACGTTATTTGCCGTTAGTTCCAGTTCTCTATCTAATTAATCCAGTGCAAGTACCGTTAATTAAGGAGTCTACTTTAAAGTTAATGTTTAGTTTGAAGTTAGGCTAATGCATAACCAACAGCCTTCGTTTGACAGGTAAACAAACACAGTGTTCGGAGGAGTTCCACAAGAGGGCACAAGGAGATGAATATATCTACGCCCCCGGTGATTCAGAGGGATGTGAGGATCGCATTAGTCTTCAGAGCTGAAGTGTTAGTTCCTGTGCTCCGGGCTGATAGCGCGAGCCGTTTACACGATTACACAGAGTGGGTGTCCTTGTTTTGTCAGACTACACTGGGTTGTGTTTGTGTGTGTTTATTCACGTGAATGACAGCACAAAATACATACTCCGAATTAGCATTTCTAATTTACCCGTCTTTGCTCAGACACTATTAGCATCTAGTGCCACTACTGGGGAATATCTGTCATGTAGTTTAGAAAAGTCAACACACAGAGTAGATCCTTCCCTATCCTGCCATGTGGTCAGTACCAACGTTTTATCGTTTCTGCTCCTACTGCGTGGTTATCATTACGGTCCAATGAGTTCCTGCTATATAAACAGTATCAGGCCTGAGTAAACGATGGCAGAGGACGATCTTACCTACCTCCCTACGTCGTCCCTTGATTGCTTCTTGTTCTGCATGTCTGCCCGACAGGATTTGTCTGTTTTGTTTACAGGTATTGTTAGTTCTCCAGTCGGATCAACAGAACCTTTACATCCAAGAGATCCGCCCCAGTCAGGTGCTCCGGGCAAAGCTTAACGGAGAACCTTGACGATTTTGTAAACACGTTAATCCTCGATTAGCTCCCCTATGGCACTACACAGTTTGCTGCATAGTGCGCAGAACAAACACTGCACATTCTAATGGGTTTGCTTAACGAGATAGCATTTGTTTTGGGCGCAAGTGTCAAGATGGGGGGGCTCTGTGCTAAGCCTTATTCCTGATCTCTGCAAACAATTCCACACTTCGGCAAACCTGAAGCAATGTAACTTCTTGTTTCATTTTCTTTTTTTTTTTAACCAAAGGAGATTAAGTATGGAAAGCTTTCAAAGTAACAAGGCAAAGGCTCTCCTAATGGATTATGACTTCTCGCAACAAGTGTAAAAGAAGACAGAATAACCAGTTGCCAGAGATGACGATGCTAGCTAGAAAAACATAACATTATGCTGCAAAAAAAAGTAAATTCATAATCGAAATCACAAAAAGCAAAGCTCACGTTATGCTGAACAGTACAAAAAAAAATCTGTAGGCTATGCTCCCACAGAGCAGTAACTCAGCCCAATTCTTTAGTCTGAATGTGTCGTTTTCAGGAGACTTACAGTAAGCAAATAAAGAGACTACGATCAGACTACCTCAGCAGGCTCAGGCAGCCATACAGCACAGGACAAACCTCAGAGCAGCAGTTTCACAGACCCCCCCCCCCCTCTCTCTCCCCATCTCTTTCTTTCAGTTTCTTTATCTCCCTCTTTCTCCCTACTCTTTCTCCCCCTACCTCCATCCCTCTCCCTATTCTGCTCCCTCTTTCTCCCTCCATCCCTCTCGCTATTTCTCTCTCCCACCCTCTCTCTCTTCACCATTGTTTTCTCCCTCTCTTGGCCTAATCTTCGTTTTTCATCCAGTGTTTGCTGAGACTTCCGAATGGAGATGAATCCCACCGGCATGTGTGTGTGTAGGATCCTGAGGTGTGACATGCTAAAGGGAAGCCAGTACGTCGTTCCGCAACGCAGCTGGACTGAGTCAATGGGATTTCAAGCTGCAGATTGCAGGTGAGTCAGTGCTTTGGGCTTGAAATCCTATTGTGTCCAGAGGCCCCCTTCTGAAGAACATTCCCTCACCTCTGCCACTGCAGGAAGGGAGCTGATTGCTGCAACACTTCCAGCAGAACAACAACTCCTGCTGTCAACACATTTAAAGAGACACTCTACGGATTATTCCGGATGCTTCCAGGAAAGGCCACAGGCTGAAGCCTCGACAGGACTGTCAAGACATAACAAGTCATCTTTAACCAGGAGGGGAATATGTGTTGTGTGTGAGCTAATCAGGAGGGGAGAGTGTGTGTGTCCTCTCCGAGGCGGGGCTGAGAGCATGGTCCTACCAGCCCCTGTGAGAAGAAGACACCTCTGGCCGAGCGAGGGACGCGCGATACCCAGGATTCCCCTTCCTCCTCTCCTCTCATCTCCCTTCCTCCTTCCCCCCTCCCCTCTTCCGGATGTGTGGCAGATAGCTCTTAATCCGTCATCATGTGGCTGGCTTCTCCGCTCCATATTAGCCGTCCTCGCCCGGCCTGGCTGCTCCCCTGTCGGAGGACCATTAAGCTTACCTTCCCGCGAGCGAGACAGGTGTCAGCTGAACAACCTTTAAACTGATGTGAGGGCTGCATGGCGGTGACAGGCGCTCCGATGGGGCCTGACGGCGGCCGGGACAAGGCCCAGGAAACCGCTGATCCGGTCCGCTCGTACTTCACTCCTCATCGCCCCCTCACACCCCCGGTCCCTCGCATCTGCGGTGGCGGGATGAAGGAATCATGGGCCACGTCGCCCTCAATCACACACGCGTCCCCGGGAGAACGGCCCTCCCCTCTCTCCACGGACCGTGCGCGCAGGAGAGACATCTGGAACTGGGTTATATCTCCATTAGGTGTGTATGTGTATGTGTCTATTCGTCAGAGTCTAACAGGCTCGTGTCACACGCTTCGGTGGCATTGGAGACGCATGTTATTGCGCCTTAGTGTCGCCGGCTTTCACAGCTACAGGTCACGTTTCACTGAGATGCTGAGCAAATCTTGGGTACTCTGTGTGCTCAATTTTCAACTGGAATCTGTGCTGAGAATCAATGATTTTGATCTGACAATAGGCTCCCCGTCAAAACCTGTCAATTGTTAATGAAAGCTAAAGCTATTAGAGCTTTCTTTAAGGAGAGTTGGTATTAAAATGTTAATAGGATCCAGTTAGGTCTTAGATGTGGTTCCAGGTATGAAATTGTGTAGATATTTTTATAAATACATTTAAAGTTTTGTGGCCTTCTTGTGGAACTCGCTCAGGATCGAGGGGCGGCCAGGTTTAAAGGTTTTAAACAGACTACACATTTATGCGAGAGAGACAAGACATGTTTGCAGACAGACGGAGCACAGACACAAGACAGGGGACATCACTGAAGCCACAGGGCAGAGCAGGAGAGGAGCCCTGAACACGCACGGGGAACGGCAGCCATGTGGGCCGGAGAGCTCAGGGATGGGTGGAAAAGCACACAAAATGGCGGGCCAATCGAAATCCATACATGCGCAGAAGAGGAGGAGCTTTGAGGTTGACAGGGGAAAGGGGGGGTAGTCTAAGCTACTGTCCAGTCCAACACATGCCACAAACACCTTCTACTGGGGAGCGACAGAGAGAATAGAAAAACAGATATACTTTTGTGGCAATAAAAGTCTTTTTATGCCATCTGCATTCAAAACAGACGTGTGTATGCAGAAAGGCTGAGAAAGAAGATGGGAGGGAGGGAGGGGGGAGGGAGGGATGGGGGAGGGAGGGATGGGAGGACTAGGGGTCATTCTTTCACTCACAACTTTCTTGAGACAGAATGGGGTTGCCTACACAAGGCCAAAAAAGGGTGATGGCAAGAAAAGATTTTGTTGCCTTTCATTTCCTATGTAAGTCTTGAAGATGGGGATGGTTTGTTAAAAGCCGCATGGCACGACAATAACAAAAAGATGAGGAAGAGTACTGTCTTTTTTTGTCTTTTTTTTTTCAACCACCAAAATTTCATGCGGCACAAGATGAGGCATAACGGAGGAGGGGCTTAATCCTGGAAGATGTGCGACGAATGAGGACAACAAAAAAAACTGAACCAAAAGGAGTCCAAACTGAAGCTTAAATCATAAACAACACAGCTTGGGGTCGACACCGACGAGAGATGTCCACATTTGCATCACCAGGAAAACCCAAAATGTAATTAAATCATAATAAAAACAATAAAATGTCATGCATCACTTGACAGAACCAGGAGCAGAGAAGGATCCGAATGAGGATATGAATTTCTGTGTCAGCATGGTGGCATGTATGGCTATATGGCTAGAACATGTACCACTATATGAGCAGGGGTACCAAGTGAAATCTTACAGGTTTTGAAAACTACTGACTTGCACTTTTCCTTTTGAGAAAGCTTGGGATTAAACTGTTGAAATAATGGGATGTCAAACTTTGACAAGCTGTCAAACGCCTGTTTAACTCAGGATGTCTGTGGTTGAAGAAAAGCACTGTTAATTCATGCTAAGTCAGACAGTACGTGCTACGTTGGAGTAAACATTGCATGTGTTTCCAGAGAAAATTACTTCCCCTGACAATAGCTATCATCAAATAGACCATGCAATAAAGGAATGTTTTGCAAATGTGCATTTGCCACAACCCAAACGGTGTTGCACAGCGATAAAGCTTACAAGGTGACCATGCCCAGAGAGAAGAATTAGGGGATTAATAACAAATTCTCTCCACACATTTAGAAGGAGGGAGAGGAGGAGTGGTCCTGCCTATCTATAATCTCATAGCCTCGATAATAACTGGTCCAAATGAAATTTGCCAGCATTGTGGTTTAGAAAGTGGACATATGTTTCATAATAGGCCCAGGTGTATTTAACCAGATTAGAAGAGCATTCATTAGCTGGAGAGAATGGTGTTTTTGAAGGACGGCCCTGCAATTAAAAAGCTTTAGCTGTGAAAGACTAACGCTAGCCCTACAAGTCCTCATAGTGTTTAAGCATTCAGAGAAGCCAGACCAAGTTCTCTCTGGCCTGTTCTTACCCAGAAACATAGCTGGCCAGGACAAGAGGCCCCGACAAACAGCTTGACACCCATCAGCAGGTTTAAACCCAAAGTACTCTCAAAACAAGTGCCTCTCTGTATATCAGAGCTACAGTTATTTGTGTTCGGGTGATCTGACACAACTGAGGATTAACACTTTGACCTGGTGACTATGTGTGGGGACGAGAGACGGAAGATGTGCACAGAAATTCGAGGATATCTGTTCTCTATTAGAATGTTTCAGGTAAGGCGAGCTTCCAAGGAGAGAAAACAAAGAAACAAACAAGAGAAGAAGAAGAGGAGGAAGAGGCTCTGGTGCAGTTAGTCTGCTACATATCACACTATCTATGCTGGAAGCATCTGTATTCTTTAATAAAAGAATCTCAAAATGTATCATCTGTCGATAATATGCACACACACACACGCACA
Organism: Osmerus eperlanus; assembly: GCF_963692335.1. Taxonomy (NCBI): domain Eukaryota; kingdom Metazoa; phylum Chordata; class Actinopteri; order Osmeriformes; family Osmeridae; genus Osmerus; species Osmerus eperlanus. Next base: position 6,089,254 of record NC_085025.1, read on the forward strand.
GCAAGGAACTCAAATCGTGTACAGGACAGATACATTTTGAAGCATCAGCAATGCGACATGGAGCTTGATACTAATTTTGTACTTTTCATTTAAAGTTTGCTCTCTTCTGAATGCTGAGAGAACAAAATTAGTATTAACGCATCACCATGTCAGCAACCAGAAGCCCCATAGCGAAGTGTAACTTTTGCATTTGTGTTCTATCGGAGCTAAACTGGAGCTCTCCCTCATCTAAGTCTATGTGGCGTGTGGGATCTCAAGACTATGCACGGAGTGGTAATTTCCAGTTTGAGGATGTACACAACAACTTAAAGGGACTTTTTACAGAGGGCACGTTAAGGAGGGCCCTCCTTGCTTTCATCCTCCTCCAAAGAGCCCGGAGCTCTTTAAACTTTACATACACTCAACCCTGAACGCTACCCCTTCGCTTTCTCTGTTGCTTTTAGGAAGTCTTTTGAAGTTACACTGGAGGCTCCCATGGGGCGTGATGCTTAGAGGAGTAGATCCTCAGTTGCAAATCAAAGAAAGGAGAGAGAGAGACCAGGCAGGCACTATCCCCCTCCCAGCCCACCTGCATGTCCAGAGTCACACTCCTCCAGGTCCTCGTCGTCACTGGAGCACTCTGCTGAAGACACAATGTCGTCCGTCGTCTGTTGGCACACACGCAGGTACACACACACACATACACACATGCAGGTACACACACAGATACACACACGCAGAGAAGAACATGTTTAGAGTCTGTACAATATATTGAGTTGTCCAAAACCTAGAGTACAATCTATAGTGCATAAACCCAGCTTAGAGATATCTACAGTGTATAAACCCAGCTCAGAGATATCTACAGTGTATAAACCCAGCTCAGAGATATCTACAGTGTATAAATTCCAGCTCAGAAATATCTACAGTGTATAAACCCAGCTCAGAGATATCTACAGTGTATAAACCCAGCTCAGAGATATCTACAGTGTATAAACTCAGCTCAGAATGCCCTCTGAGACACATCATCCATCACTGTCAGACAATCATATTTCATTGTGTTTATCATTCCTCCATGAATGGGCTTTCTCCTCCCTCAGATAATTGTTTTCCTGGGCTCTCCAGATCCTTCCACCTGCCTGCTTTATGGCCTGGCCCGCCCTCAGCCTCCACAATCAATGGCCTCCGCCAAGCCCCACACATCAGCCCTGTCCACGGCCAAGCACTCTGATTTGTGCTGTGTGTGCGTGAAAGACAGTGTGAGTGTGCACATGAGTCAAGTGTTTGTGTGTGCGTATACCTGTGTGTGTGTGTGTTGAGAAGACGTGAAGCCGTGGTGGATTATCAGCATCCTCCAGTACCCAGCAGCAGTGATTTATCCCTGGACCTCTCCCCAGCCTCGCCTCGCCTCCCTCCATCTCCCTGGCCTCGCCCGCCTCCCTCTCCCAGCCTCCCCTCCCTCTCTCCTGGGCCTCGCCCCATCCCTCTCTCCTGGGCCTCGCCCCCTCCCTCTCTCCTGGGCCTCGCCCCCCTCTCCCGGCCTGGGCAGGACGTAGGGTCGTATTTCAACGCAGAGCGCGGTGGCGAGCGTTTATTAGAGTGGATCAGCGGGACGATAAAAGCGGCCTGTCAGAGAGCAGGGTTATGAAATCAGAGCGCTGATTGAGTTTGCAGTCCAGGCCCTCAGTGCCAGGCTCTAAATATCATTGAGTTTGACAGACTAATGAAACGAGTCTCTACCACCCCCTAATACCACCACTGCCTGGGAGAACACACACACACCACATACAGGCATGCACGAACGCACGCACGGACACACACGGGCACGTGCGCCACACACACAAGTTCATACATTCACAAATGCGCATGCAGACATACATGCACACACACATTCACACACATTCATACTCACATGCACAAGCTCACACTTACACACTCATGGAGAAAGAGAGCAATAAATACATGTCTGCTTATTTGTGAATATGTAAGAGTGTGTGTCTGTGAGTGTGCAAATGTGAGTGCACGTGTGTGAAACATTTGCTGATGAATAACAAAGGACAAAGGAAAGAGAGAGAGAGAGAAAAAAGTGAGATGCAAGGAAAGATAAAAAACAAGTAACTTCAAAGGCTGCTGGAGAAGTCTTAGCCTTCCAGATGACGTCAGGTCAGAGTTGTAGCTGAATTCTGCTCTCCAGCCCAGACACTCATCCTGTCCGACAGGCTGGCCTCTAGAACCATGTCATGTACACATTATGTGACATAGGTGTACCAATGTGTTGTCGTGTCTCAAGCGTGTTGCTGGAAGAAGCCTGGCCGAAGGGTTCACGCCTGTTTCCCAATAACTCTCACAGCAGAGCACAAACAAGGCTGATACACATACATACACACGTATGCACGCACGCACACAGGCACACAACATACCAACACACGCGCACACATATACAAGCAGGTACACAAAGACACAGACACCACAGGCGATGGGATGAGCCAGGCTACAGTTTCTCTCACCCAGGTAAGCCTCACACTAAGATGAGAAGAAAACAGTTGGGGTTTAGGGGGCCTGAACTGATAGAAAGACAGCCTGAGTCTTTCTCCTTTTCTCCTCCAGTTCGACACACCACAGGTTCAGAAGAACTTGCTGTTCCGCAGTGAATCACACCACACGCCCTCGACCCGACTGTGCTTACTCAAGCGCGAACGCCGCCAAAAATCCATCTCAATAAAACTGATTTGGTTATCAAACGATTGAAAAGCATCATCACAAATTCGGCGGTGATGAATCCCCCTCTCTCCTTCTGGAACTGTAACACCTCCCCTCCCCCCCGTAACACGGCCTCACAGATCAGCTCTGGTGACACGTGATGTCGTCCCCTCGGGGTGGCTGTGCTGGTGGGGGACTGGTCCAGGGAAGCGGGCGTCTCAGCCCTCAGGCAAACGCGCAACCCAATTAGTGACACGTGAAGCCCACATCCGGGCCCCCGGCGAGGCGAGGCGTCGATGTGACGTATGGCGGGAACAGGGGCGGACCAGAGTGGAACGCCCGTGTGTGCACTGGAGGGCGTGCAGATGAGCCTACAGGGAGGTGTAGAATGATGATGCGCCTGGCCGGAAAGACTACAGAAACTGATTTCACAGCTGGAGAACTCCAATTCTTCGACTCAATTTCCATAACATAAAGTGGGCATATATTTTATTATAATATTCTCTCAAGTGTAATTATTCGGAGGGGAATTGTGTCATCCGTAGGCTCTGTGTGTGTGTGTGTGTGTACGCATGCATGTGTGTGTGACAGTGTGTTTAAGCCTGTAAGAGGACCCTCTTATCTGACCCAGGTGTGATCGCCAAATCCAGAAAGAAAATAAAGATAAAAGTTGAATCGATAGACAGACCTCATTAAAGCAGTATTTACCTTTGACCACAGTGGTACTGTTCTGAGGGATCATGCTGCGATCGATGGAGACAGACAGACAGACAGACAGACAGACAGGCAGGCAGGCAGGCAGGCAGCAGACAGACAGGCAGACAAACTTCCTCTGTTGACAGAGATTCCAATACTCTGCTCTGACAGCACAGTAGCTAAACAAAATGGTGGATTGTGAGGAGACGTATATGCCTGCCTGTCAGCCTGCCTGCTTGCCTGGAAGCCTGCCTGCCGGCCTGTCAGCCTGCCTGCTTGCCTGGAAGCCTGACTGTCCAAAGCGAGTTGGTTGATTGCCATGAGAGTCAGACTAAGTTTGAATCATTCGTTCGGGGACTATTATCCGAAGACTGTATTACCACGGCAATTGGAAACTAAGATCTAACTCTGCAAAGCCAACAATAAACATCACCTTAGAAGTGAAGAAGCAGAATCAGCCATCAAGATAATAACAGAGCCTGTGGAGGCACGCTCTCTAGGGTGCCTTGCCGAGGCTGGGGGCAGGTCAATCTGACTCATGTCGAGGCTGGGGGCAGGTCAATCTGACTCATGTCGAGGCTGGGGGCAGGTCAATCTGACTCCTGGCTCTCATTCTGCGTGTGAAGCACCCAGATTTAGACAGGTATGGGAGGCACCGCCAGCCGTTAGATTCAGACTTTAACACGGAGGTGAGAACACTGGGTTGTCATCAGACCACAGCTGCCGTCACACAGACTCCTACCTGGAGCTGCCGGCTCACACCAGACAGACTCCTACCTGGAGCTGCCGGCTCACACCAGACAGACTCCTACCTGGAGCTGCCGGCTCACACCAGACAAACCATAGCTCTGCCGTCTGCTCCGGGAAAAACTGAATAATTTAGTTTGGCCATATATTAATCCTAAATCCTAAATCTATCATAAAATCATAAATGAATCATAACATCTTATTTCATATGACCTTATTTATATATTATTTCATAAAATCAGTTGATATCTTAACAGTACAATATTCATTCATATTGACTCCTGTACTGCAGTCTTGTAGGTATGTGCCCTGTGGTTAGACCGGTAGGAAAGATGTCAGGATAGATATTATATACAAGGACAGCCTTTGTATCCATTCAACTGCTTCTCTGGAGACAAGCTGTGGTTTCTCATATTGGTTTTTTGTGTGTTCTCTATAAGAATGATCTCTCTGGCCTTCACATCTCATGACTTGATTCGGGAGTCAGGTGGCTGAGCGGTTAGAGAATTGGGCTAGTAACAGAAGGTCGCTGGTTTGATTCCCGGCCATGCCACATGACGTTGTGTCCTTGGGCAAGGCACTTCACCCTACTTGCCTCGGGGGAATGTCCCTGTACTTACTGTAAGTCGCTCTGGATAAGAGCGTCTGCTAAATGTAAAATGTAAATGATTCAACCCTCAATGAAGTGGAGACTGACTGAGACTTGTATCTTTTCAAACTAGCACGTTCTCGTTCCATCTAGAACATTCCAGCACCCAGAACCCGGAGCTGTGTGAAGTCGTATCTATTTCACGGCAGTCTAAACCATGGCAGGCCTGTCCAGCCCTGCAGGAGCACAGGTGATGTGTTGCAGTCTCCTGCCTCTGTAGGCCTATGGAGGTTGAACACATTGGAGGGCCATGACGGTGATGAATGCCGTCACATAAAACGCCAGTCCTGTTCTGATGCGGCGAGATGTGTTCTTGCACACGGCCTATAACACTACCACAGTCCCCACACCCCAGGGCGCTGTGTGCAGATCAGAGAGAGAAAGAGAGAGACGAGAGAGAGAGAGAAATAAGGAAAGAGAGGGAGAGAGAGAAGGAGGGAGAGAGAGAGAGGGAGAGAAAGAGAGCTAACCACATAGCACAGTTTACATCCTGCTTCCACAGAGATGCATCACAGAGCGCAGGCACAGGTTTCACAACACATTAGCGAGACTAGGCTCTTATCTCAACAAACGCCCTTCTCTTTCCTGCCCAGAGGGCAGGGGGGCGGGGGGAGGGACGGGGGGACAGGGGAGGGAGGGAGGAGAGAGAGGCTGATGAGAACTAAACCCTCAGAGGAGAGAAAGCCGACAGCACGTATCTCCTCGTCCACATATCATCTCCACCATCACAACCCAATTTGCTTTATTTACAACACCACACAGCTTCTCGAGGCTTAACATCTGAGCTTTTCTCCTGAGGAAAAAAAAAAGACAAAAGACAAAAAAAGAAAGCAAATATAAAACAAAACACACACAAAAAACAAAAGGTGTGAATCAATCTACTCCCCCCCCCACCTCCGACCTGAGTTACCGTGGGGATTGGCCAGGTCACAAAACAGGAAGGACAAACAGAAGATACGGAATGCCAAGTGGCGCCCCGGTAACCTTGAGCCCCTCTGTGGCTTGGGAGTGCAGATATCTTTACATACATGTGAGATATAGAAATACATACCAGACCGGTGGTATGACCACCATGACAATTACCACCATGGAAACATCCAGAAAAAGGAGAAGCTCCACCCCTCCTCCCTCCTATCTGACCCCCCTCCTCCTCCCCTCCCCCCTCCTATCTGACCCCCCTCCTCCTCCCCTCCTCCCTCCTATCTGACCCCCCTCTTCCTCCCTCCCTATCTGACTACTTCCTCCTCCCCTCCTTATCTGACTCCCCCCTCCTCCCCCTCCCTATTTGGCTCCCCCCTCCACCCCCTCTTTCCCCTCCGAACACACTGCATTCTCCCTGACCCTTCTCCTCCACTTTCCTTCCCACTCCTCCCTCACCGCCTGATAGCCATCTCCTTGCCGGAAGATTCCATTTCGATTGGGCCCCTGTCTGATGCGTGCTATCATGTCCTATCTTGGTTTTGACAGTGTGACAAGGCAAAGGCTTGTATTACAAGCAGAATCGATGGGTTGGGGCCATCTGCCTATGAACGAGCCTTCAGATACTCTTCACTCACCCCCTACTGGAGGTGAATGAGAGGCAGCATGAGAACACAGAATGTGCAGAGGAGAGAGGGGGAAAAAATTAGAGGTGGGGGAGAAAAGAGGAGGTGTGTGGGGGGTGGGGGGGTAGAAGGAAAGAAAGGGGAGAGAGGGAGTGAAGAGAGGGAGAAAGAGGAAGTGGAGGGATGAGAGGGGTGAGAGGAGGTGGAGGGTACTGGACAGGGGGGACTATCTGGGTTCTACATGTTTCTAGCTGCTCTATACAGTGTTAGGTGTGGACGTATGTTCTGGGTAAATGCTGCAGTTGGACTATTATAATAATAATGTGTTCTATCAGCCTATATACAAAGTGACATATACGGGGATGATTCAAACTTGCAATCTGTTGATCTGCAGTCACCAATCCCTGGTGTTTGACACAGGAAGTAGGACAAAAGCAAAGAGAAACAACCAGCAAAAACACTGCAGCATCAGCCAATCAATACAAGCACTTCAGCACTGGTCTATTGGAGGTCCAAACCAAACCAAACCTAGTGGCTGTATAACAGCTAAATTGGCTTCTACTATGAACCCAGATGATTGTGGGACCAGGAAGTGATTTCCCAGATCTCATATTGATATTTCAAAACTAGGGCTCTCCGGCAGGGTCCCTAGGACCACCCACAGTCAGAACTTCTGTTTCCTCACAGGTAACACACCGCCAAGAGGGGAGGAGAGGGGGGGGGAGAGAGAAACATGAAAATACATTTAATTTGTTCACCACTGCCCTCGCCAAGCAGTTTCAGTGGAATAGGTTATGTGAAGTATTTCTCTCTCTGCCCTGCCTTTTGTACACAGAGCAGTGCAGGGTTGCTGGCTCACAGCAAAGTCTAATTGCCCCAAGGCCATGGCCAGCTCGTTTCAAACAGGGTCATTTATCTTCCTGTGGAAAAGGAAATGGTCTTTGGCCTTGATCCTTAATCACTCCCCTGCTGCTGTGTACAAGGTCATCAGAGAGTCCTACTGACACTACACTCTGAGGAGGGAGGGAGAGAGGGCGAGAAAGATGGAGGAAAAGATTGGGAAAAGGAGGGAGGGAGAGAAGGAGGGAAAGAGGGAGGGAGACAAGGAGGGAGGAAGGAAGGGAGGGAGGAAGAGTAGTAGGGGTACAGACCAAAAGAAAGGGAGAGAAAGAGAGAAGGAGGGAGGACACAGGTCACCTCACGGGTACCCATCTTACCATCTCCATGGTTACCGCATGCAGCTTCCCGTTGATGCAGGATGTGGGGTGTGGGCGGGATGTGGGTGATGGTGGTGGTCGTCATGGTGGGGGGGGGGGGGGGTCATGCACCAAGGGCGGAGAGATTGGGGGAGACAGGAGGGATGGAGAGAGGAGGAGGGATGGAGAGAGAGAAGAGGGAGGGAGATATAGAGTGCATAGGGATGGAGAGAGGAGGAGGGATGGAGAGAGAGAAGAGGGAGGGAGATATAGAGTGCATAGGGATGGAGAGAGGAGGAGGGATGGAGAGAGAGAAGAGGGAGGGAGATATAGAGTGCATAGGGATGGAGGGATGAGGAGGGATGCAGGGAGAGAGGAAGAGAGCCCAGACAGCTAGGAGGACAGTGGATGAAAGGGCTGCTTCCCTAACACACCCAGGGGGGGAAAACACTTGGCTGGCTGGACCAGGCATCTGTCAGCCATCACCCTGGAACCTGCTGGAGACGAATGACCCTGGGCCCGTCAAGTACACACACACACATACTGTCCACAGTCAAACATACAGTAAACATACAGTAAACATACAGTAACACATACACATATATCCAAACGAGTCTAGTTGCATGAAGTCCCTAATGTTTCAGTACATGTATTTCAAAGCGATGTGATGAGAAAAAACACTTTTCTCTGGGAGGACGAACATTATTAGTTATTACCACTTCAAGGCTGAAATACGAAATCAACGTTTGTCACAGACGGCTTCACATATGCCCATAGAACTGAACCTAAACCAACTTAAGACCCTCAAGGAAGACAAGGAACGCTCCCAGAAAAACTCAAAGAAATGGAAGACACCTTGGGAGGAGCGATTCAGTCATAATGAAGCAGCCAAGCTGAAATCTTTACTTCCCAGACATTAACAAAGGTCCCCTTTGAGTTCAATTCCTAATGAGCAAATTTCAAATGAAGCTTTCGATTCTCACTCTATTTAAAAGATGAAAGTTGAAACACTATCGCTAACCGATGAAGAAATTGCATAAAATATACTCCAGAGAATCTCTCTCTCTCTGTCACACCCCCACCACACACACACACATACACACACACAAACACACACACACTCCCTCACTGATATTGAGCACAACAGACAGCAGTTCAGCAACTCAACAAAAGGGAATTATTAGCGTTCCCCTAAAGATCCAGCCCACAAACAGCTGGGCTTAGCCATAAAGCACTTACATGAAACTTCATTACGACATCAAAGGGAATGAAAGTGTATTTACATAAAATATATAAATATAGTGACACACACACAGTCTCACAGACATACACACGTGCACACTCTTACTCACACACACACTCTCTGTCTCTCGCTCTCTCACACACACACACACACACACACACACACACACACACACACACACACACACACACGCACACACCCTCTGTCTCTCGCTTGCTCTCTCTCACACACACACACACAGAAAGTGTAGCGTGGCTCTATGTAGAGTGTGGTAACAGACTGTGAGTGGAAACATGCAGGATAACTCTGCCTCTGTCAAACACTAATTCACATGCACACGCACACGCACACACTCCACTGGCTAGTCCTCCGTTTAAAACACCTTCACATACAAAGGACCTTCCCCACAAAGAAACACCATCTGTGAAAGAACACACTGAGAAGTCTAGAAAAACCCATTAATACCGCTGTTTGTGTGTGTGAGTAGGTGTTGTGGTATCATGAGAGGCTAGACCACGATGCGGGGTGTAGGGCAGTGCATAAAAACCGGACAGAGCAGGCTAAACTGGGTTCAAACAAAAGTAACTGGTTTATTTACCAAAAACAGGTCAGGAAGCAAAACAAAAAGTTCCATCAAACACAAAAACGTTTCTCCGCGCCTTGGATCCTACCAAGTATCAAACACTCAGAAGTCTGGCACCGACCTCTGCTTATGCCAGGTACGCTCTCTCCCTCTTGGTCTCTGTATCGAGCCTTTTGTCCTCTCTCCCTCCCCCGCCTGTGCTCCTGCCTCAATCAGAGGACTGAGGCATTTGCAGCTGTCGGCGTGGTGCATTCTGGGAGGTGTAGTTCTTGCGTCAGCCATCTTGTGGCATGGTAGCCATTCGCAGAGGGAAACGTACCGCCCCTCTACAACACGTCCTCTCGTGATGCCACAGTGTGTGTAAGTGTATTTGTGACGGAGTGTGTGTGTGAGAATGTGTGTAACTGTATTTGTGTCCTGTCAGCCTTCCCGGTGGGGAGTTCACACACCATGGGAGAAGAAAACAACACACATCAATCACACACACACACACACACCCTGTGGAGCGATCTCCTCAGTGGGACACAGGGACATCTATTACAGCCCCCCCCCAACCTGTCCCCCCCCCCCCATGGCCTGGCTCCCCACATTAAGAGATAGACTGCCTCCCCAATAGCAGAGATGCACCAGAACCACACTGATGGAGTGAGAGAGGGAGGGAGAGTATCAAGGGTGGGTGAGGGACAGAGGGAGGGAGATAGAGGGGGAGAGAGAGAGAGAGGGAGGGAGAAAGGCAGAGAGAGAGAGAGAGCGAGGCCCAGGCCTGCATGACAGATTCCTGGTTGACTAACACAGTGAGCAGAGACCACCATCAGAGTGGCAGCTTCTTCTCTTGTCAGAATGTGACAGAACAGGGACTTCTACCATTACCACGGACACACAGTGTGCTGCACCATTCTGTCTTGGAGATTGGTGTGTGCTTAGATTTCACAGGTTGCCTTGTTCCATAATAAGCAACACACACACACACACACACACCAGAAGAGGCTCCATTAGTCTGTCAGCACCTCTAATTGCAACCTCCAAACAGGCCTCCAGCATCCATCTCTCAGAATTCAGCTAGAGAACACAGGCCACGAGAGGGGGGGGGGGGGGGAGAGAGAGAGAGAGAGAGAGAGTATAATGGGTAAAGGGATGCCTATATGCCAGTTTGACCTTTACACAATTACCAGCTCACTGGACTGCCGGTTCTGTGTGGGATGTTGATCCCTCCAGGTCCACTGAACTAATACCTCTACACACACACATACTATACGCGCACACACATACTGTACACACATACTATACACAAACACACACATCAGGTTAATTAATCCATATAGCGTTGTGCTTTTGTCGTGTCATAGATATGTAACGGTGGCTTTTCCAGTAGAAGAAAGGCACCGTTGGCTGGTGTTTCCTGTATGTTCAGCTGAAACAGGAGGGATGCGGTTTCTTGTGGTAACTCTTCGCACCTTCATTCATCTTCTTGCCCTACACTTACCCACATGAGGATGATGGAAGGATGTCATTTCTCACAGACACCAATGGACTCAATCCTGATTTCCTCTCTCTCCAGCCCTCAGGTTTTCTCCCTATTTTCCTTTCCGACCTTACTTCCTGCAACTTTTTTCTCTCCATCCCTCTCCACTACCATCTCTGTCTCTCCCTGCCTCCCTCCCTCTCCCCCTCCATCCCTCTCTATTTTTCTCTTTCTCCATCCTTTATTTCCCGCATCTCTCTCCCTCGGCCCGCCACTCCCTCTCTATCCCTCTCTCTCGGTCTCCCCACCTCTCTCCCTCCATCCCTCTCTTCTACTCTCTCTCTCTCGCTCTTTCCCTTCCCCTGCCTCCATCACTCCCTCTCTCTCTCCCAGTGGAACCCCAGACTGTAGCCTCTGCTCCTAATTGCTCCCCAGTATATCCAGAGAGAGGAAGTTAATTGAGCGAGAGGCGTGGATGTCTCCCTGACTGAGGGGGAGCGAGGAAGAAGAGCCCCCCCGATGACGAGCTCTCCGCCTGGGGCAGGTGTCTCACTTCAAAGATGTGCAGACAGCTAAACGAAAAAAAAAGTAGTGAAATCACCAGGTGTAAATCTGGGTTCTGGGGCAGAGAGAAAGGGAGGGAGAGAGAGAGAGAGGTTATATCTGTGATTTAAATCTAAGTTATCTAGATTCACTCTATCAGGGAAAACTTTACAGTTCTCTCAGCACAGCAGTTAAATAATTATTATTTAAGTATTATAACTTGTTCATGTTAGGATTTCTTTCTGGTGAAGAGCTTTGTGTTTGGGATTTTTTATGAATATTCCTTTTGGGGCTTTATGAGAGAGAAGTGATTCATGAACACAACCAGTTACCGCACACAACTCCTCCCTGTGTTACGTCAAAGAAGGCTTCCTCAAAAATGCACTCAGGCTATTGCGAGAGTAGTGGACTGCACTGCTTGCTAACATTAGCCAGTCTCTCTGCTCGCTAAAGTAGTCTCTGTTGATGTCTCATAACAGCTGCTGTACAGAAGGTTCTGACTCCCAAAACATCAGCCATCCTCCCTCTGGGACCACCTACTCACTGCCTATCCCCCCCCCCCCCCCACACACACACACACACTGTCACAAACACACACTAACCTGTCTTCTGCTACCAGTCCCTGTCCCCATGATTAAATGAGAGAGAGGAGAGAAAGAGAGAGAGAGAGATGGAGAGAGAGAAAGTGAAGAGAAAGAGAGAGAGAAATAGAGAAAGAGTAGCCTGTGTCCCAGAGGGGCTATCATTAATTAACCTTTTCATGTTCCTGTTAAATTTGCCTGAAAACGCCTAAACAGCATACCCAAAGTAAATTGGAAGCTGTTCTTGAACCATTTGGAGTACATGCATGTAAATGATCTCTTTTGAAAGCTGACACTCTGAAGTTATGTCCCCTGTTGTCAGGACCCCTGTCAGTCCTTCTAGTGTTGAGTAATAGAAGCTTGAACACAAGGAAAGTGAAAATTTCTATTTCCGCCTAGATTTTGTTTTGAAAACAGAGGCCTGAAGAGGCCTAGAGGTGGTAGGTATTATCTGGAAGACTAAATTGGACCACAGGTTGAAGCCTTACCCAATTCAAATCAAAAGTCAAACATAATACCACAATATATTCATATTTGACACATGTTTTTATAAGAGTACATCCAGGAATTTTCTAAAAGGGTCTTTTGGAGACTCCAAAATGACCCTTTGTAACCAAGGTCAAGGTCAAATAAAAAGGTATTATTTTTCATAATTGTTATCTCTGGCCCATCTCTGGTACTTAGAAATATCATATATAATAGCTAAATCCCTAATTAGTAATACTGAAACACAAAAACTGAAGCATGAACACATTGGAGTGCTTTATCTGATTCCAAGGATTGGCGCACAAAGAACACTGATTCTGTCAACCATATTGCGCAATCGACTGTTATTTTGAAGGCTCCACAGACGCATACAAATGAGGTATTGGCATTTTCAGCTAGCTGTCAGCTACAAGGCTAACGAGCTAATTTCAGAGCCAGTCGAAGCCAGTTCGAGAAATTTGTTTAGAACGAGTGTGGGGGGGGGGGGGCGGGGGGGGGCAGGACGCACAGACCTAGTTGGCTTTAGAGGGCTGTCAACGGGGCATGGAAGCTCCTATTGGGTCGAACAAGGTGTCAATCAAAAGGGGAGGGTTCAACGGACATTTTGAGACCTTCATTTTGTAAATACTCCGTTGATAAATCGGAGAAAATAACACTTTTATGTGAACAAGTTGTTTCTTCCTTCGGCTAACTTGCATAATGAAACAAAGGATAATGGCTATTCATGAACGTAAAACATTGTATTTGGACGAATTACTTTACATGGTTAGATACTTTGAACCCTTGGGACTTACGCAGATCAAGTTTTGATGGCATGATTTGCACACCTGGACCTATTTGAACAACTTAGGGTGAGTACAACTTTTTTCTTTGGCATTGTTGAAGGAATGTTCACCGGAAAAAGACGTTGACTTTGCTTGCTATTGCGACTTGATCTTGAATTGGTTTATTTCAATGGAAGCACAAGAATCGTAGCTTTCCAACGATGTATAACATGTGTAGCGTCTAAAAAATATATTTTTTAGAATTTAGTGCGTCGTAACTGAGGAAGGGGGAGGCAGCATTTTTGTCTCGCGGGCGAAACAGGAGCGTAAACAGGTTAAGCGTGAGATTGTGTCTCTCTCTCACTCTCTATCTCCCTCTCCTCTTTACCCTCCCTCTGTCGTTTTGTTGATCCACAGAGGAAATGTGATCCAACACCTCTCACCTCCTGGGACCTGGAGGGGCTAGTAGCACCAGGGAATGTGTCAGAGATGCAGACCAAAATAGCCACACACACACAAACTAACACACAAACAGACACACACACACACACACAAAGCAAGTCTCAGCAACAAACCTGTCTAGCCAAGAGCACAGCAACACTAACAGTGCCTTCTCCACCTCTTCCTCCTTCCCTCCCTCCTGTCTGTCCAGAGGAGCAGAGTACATGAGTACAGAGAACCTGCCTGTACTATTTCTGGACGCTGGATTGACAGTCAAGCAGAGGCCTGTGAAGCAGAGGCCCAGGGCAGGGGAAAGGCCTTGCCACAGCAGGATGAGTCAGAAAAGCACTCCGGCCAGGCAGCGAGCCAGCACCAGAGATGTCACTTCAAAACAGGGAGGCTCAAACTTCATGTCATGGGACTGAACTGGAGAAGGTAGGCCGGGAGTGCGTCTATGGTTGACTGCAGTTTCCCTTCCTGGACATATTGGAGTATGAAAGTACTGTGAGTCTATCAGCAGTACAGCACTCTTAAAAAGAGCTCACATGCTCCGTGTCTTTTCACCTTGGGAAGATAGAGTCCCATACACAGTCTCATTCATGACAGACAGATCCCTCATCGATCCTCTTAGATATTAATAGCCTGTGACATAAAATGCTATTTTCCTCCCTAATACCACCCGTTCTACCCAGTGACCTTGTGTGTGCTGTTGAGAGGAGGCTGTAATGCATCTGACTCAGCAGGATGCCAGCCCATCACCAGGATCTGTCGATGCCACGCAGACAGACAGGCAGACGGCTTAACGCAGGTTTTAACATTCCGCCCCCCTGACATATCCACAGACACACACCAGGCCGACACTGGAGACCTTGGCGATGGTTACACACACACACAGATTCAATACCTTTAGTCTTTCCTCCTTTTTTCTCTTTCATGTTCTCTGTTTTTCTCTTGTCTCTTCTTTGCTGTCTGTCTCCTTCTCCTTCTATCTATCTCTCTCTGTCGGTCTCCCACTCTCTCTCTCACCCCCACCTTCCTCGCCTGCCCTCTGAACTGATAAAGTCAGACAGAAGCGCTGTCTGACGCCAGAGGTCATCGTTATTGTGCTCTGGACAATCTGTTTAAAGGTGAAGAGGCAGATAACTGCTGTCTTGTCTGCCGGGCGTCCAGTCGGCCCTTCCGCTCTCCTCCCGCTCTCTCTCTCTCTCTCTCTCTCTCTCCTCTTTCTCCCGTCTCGCTTCCCCTCGCTCCAGGGAGAGTTATGGCTTTAATATGAACACTGCCAGTTCAATTTGTCCTCTGACATCAATGGGACGCTTGGCATGATTACTTTCTTGGCGAGCTGGGGACATTCATTGGCTTACAGTCAGGATGCGTTTCACAAAGCTCTCCATTATGAGAAGTGGAGGACAGAGAGAGGAAGACAGAGTGGAGGAGGTGTGAGGAGAGGCATGAAGCGAGGGAGAGAGGGGTGAAGGACAGGAGAAACATCCAGGGCCCATCGAGGCATGACAGACAGCTACAGTAGCAGGATAAGGGGACAGAGGCAGGCGTGGAGGCTGAGTCTCGGTTCTCTGCCGCTGGAACACTCAGCCAAGAAGCAGAGCCGGGAACAGATATCTCTCTGAATACTCACTCTGAGAGAGTGTAGTGTTCTGAAACATGACCAGGGGAGAAGAGAGTTCCACCCCTCCGCTCCCCCACCCCACCTCCCCCACCTCCAACCATCCCCTATTCCCCCCTACATCTCCCCTCCACTCTGCCCAGACCCCTACCTGGATGGTGGGTGGGGAGCGTTGCTTGCGGGTGGTGGTGGTGGATAAGGTGGTGGTGGTCTCGATGAAGGTGGTGGACATCTCCGGGGGGACGGAGGTGGTGGTCCTCGCTGCCCCCCGGCTGACGGGCACGTCACCCACCAGACGCACGCTGCCGTTGATCTTGATGTTGGCATGCCCCTCGGCCGCCATGTTGAGCACCTTCAGACCGTTGTAGTACAGGCCGGACAGCTGGCCCTGATATGGGCGCTTGCGGTCGTTTCCCCCGATGGAGATGGTAGCCTGGGTGTTGAAGATGGTCAGCTGACGTCCTGGATGGAGGAGGGGTTGGGGGGTAATAGGGGAGGGGAAGATGAAGGGGTGAGGAAGGGGGAGGGGTGAGGATGAGGGTTAAAGTGACTAGGATTGCAGCATACTAGATGAGAACACAATCCGTTTTGGACTATTCTGTCACAACTACTTGTCAAGGGTCTGCTATTTAGCTACCAAATGGGAGGTGAACTGATGAGATGAGGTCGTTGTCATGCACGGTGATTCCTCAGTCTAGAATTTCGGTGCAAAGATTAAATCTGTGGACGTGTTGAGACTCTGAATAACCTGAGAGGGTGGCTTGGTAACAACCCAGAGCATAGTATTACATATACACATAGTACTGTGTATATTTTATATTATAATTAGTACACATTTACATGCATACATATAGAGCATTAGTATATATAGTACTATCAGATGACGGACTACCGGGCTTAAATCTTTATTTATTTAATGAAGTATTCTCTGACTACAACATGCATAAATCCATGAATAGTGCTTAGAGAAACTTCTGTCTTTTAATATGATGGTGTACATGTTGTGTGATAACAGTCGTGAGACCTGTCACTTCACTTCAACGTCACAAAAATTTGCTCTGGAATGAAGCACACAAACAGGAAATCATATTTCTGGAACACACACGCACACACTCACTGCAAGCTGATTACACTTGTCACATTTGCAATTACAAAACATCAGGCATGGAATGACAGGGACAGAAAGCTGGCATCAGACACATAAAAGAATATTGTGTGGATTCATGCATGCAGTACCACTAATGGGGTTCAAGGCAGGTTTGGTTTTTAGAGCGTTAAAGGGACTTTATACAATCTTAGTAGGTTTAAGTCATGACCTTTAAATGTAGTTTAGGATGATATTATGTCAAGTAGGACATTTAATACAGATAGCAAGAGGAGCACAAGCCCCCATTTCCTTCCCCTCCTCCTGACATCACCCCATCTTCAGTCAACTGGACTGAAATAGCTGGATGATTCAAAAAATGCATTCTGGATTTCAAGGCAGAATTCACTGTAAAAAAAAAAAAAGGATTGTGGAGGTCTGCACCCCAATTACTATATCTACTGTATGATCTTCCAAAAAAAGGGGGGAGGATCCATTGCATAGGTTTTGTCATAGTTGTACTTTGTCATTGAATGTGGTAATAAAGGTAGCTGTGCAAAAATACAGTGAATTTAGCCCTCTTGAGTTCTAAAGGCCTTGCTGCTTCTTGAGATTCCAGGGTCTGACGTTCTCCAGTAGAACTATGCACTCACTGATAAACAAACGTGGTTTTTGTGTCCGTATAAACGGAGACTTTAAGCTTTAAAGTCTGGCTCATGCATTGTTAATGAGGGCATTCAAATCTCTCCCTCAGTCCCTTTAACTGTTCACCATCAATGATTCAAAGCAACTCAAACAATGATCAAACAAAGGAAATGGGACGGAAAATAAGAGAAAAATGAAAAATAAAGAATGTGAGAAGAAAACAAAATCACAATATTTTTAGTTTAATTATTGTTATTATAGGGTTTAAGGGATGGTTATTCATTCGCGGAGGTTTGCGGGGAACAAGCCAATGATATGACAAGAATAAAAAAGAAATAACATTTTAGAAGTCCAGTAGAGGTTACCTTTCTCCTGGAGCCAGTCCTCTACCGGCCGGGTGTATTTGAACGGGATTTTCTTGTTTGCCATTTGATAGCGCTCAATGTCGCTGTGAGCTTTGAAGTTTGAAAGTTTAAAAAAGAGCTGAAAACATCTACAACATACATCACCACTCACATTTAGGCATTGGTTTATAAAGAAAGTTTAGCCTTGTTTAAGAAAGATTAAGGGATTGGTATGAAGATTTTCTCGATATTTAGTTTTAAGTTTAATTGCTGACGTTTCAAAACATCTCGAACAACCAATGGTTTACTTGGGAAAAGCATGCTTTCCTATATTGAAGACTGTACATGGCAACATTGAAATACACATAGCCAGAAAATCACCCAAACATCCTGCAAAAAGTGTTAGATGGACAATTTACTTGTTTGCAATCCTTAACAAATCACGTTTAACTTGCATATATTTATAAACAAGGATAGTAGGAAACAAGCCAGCTAAAGTGGCCGTCATTAGCATGGTCGTCTCCCACTGGACAGCCCCCCGCTTTAACATGTCCAGGGTCAGTGAGCAGGTCAGCCCAGCTAGCATGTGGAGGGGAAGAGGAGCAGGTGTAGGGAGGAAGGAGGGAGGAGCTGCAAACCTGCTGGGACCAGGAGGGGAGGGGGGGTCCCCCACAGACACACGTGAGGAGGAGGAGTGAGGGGGTACGGAGGGAGGCGCATACAGATGAGCTCATTACCAGCAAGGTGTGAGCTCTTCTGGGTAAGATGGAGCCTCTGGCTGCTGCCAGCTCCAGAGAGACAGGACAGCGTTACATAGAAACTGCTGGATAACTAGAACTGTACACTGGGGTTTCCTATATGTCTGATAATCTCAAGAATAATGATACATTTACACAGTGTTTTCTACAGGTGTGATCATCTCAAGAATAACTACAAATATATTCACTGTGTCCTTTATGTGTGATAATCTCTAACAACTAGAAATATACAGTGTTTTCTAGACGTGTGGAAATAAAAGTTTCTTCTAGGTACTGTATGTGTAGAACGGTTAGCTGTATTTATAAATATATTAATAAATAATATAAATATATCGTGTCTATATCACACCTGTGTTCTACCTGCTAAAGTAAGCAGGTTCCCTTCTGCTGGATCACATGATCCATGAGTAGCCAGCCAGCCAGTTGTCCAAGCCAGAGTAACGACAATTACAACTCTGTGCTGTTGGATAGATTTCTGGTGTTGGTGAAACGTTCAATGAATTATGAGTGCCGTTGACAATGTCACTCTGTTCCCAAACGTCAAGTTTTCACAGAAAACAAAGACACGTCGACCCGTTTCACAGTCGTTGGGGGAGTAAATAATATATTGACTGGAGCCTTTCAGAGCACGATTTGTGAGACTTGAAAAAGCCTGGGAACTCGTTTGACATATCTTCATCTTCAGAGCAGGGCTGAGTCAAAGAAGAGGAACGTCACTGTGAGGCCCTGGGGGTCCACCCTGTATCACCCCCCCCCTCCTTGGAGGAAGATAGAGGTAGATGGAGGAAGGTAGAGGGAGGTGGAGGAAGGAGAGGGAGGTGGAGGAAGGAGAGGTAGATGGAGGAAGGTAGAGGGAGGTGGAGGAAGGAGAGGGAGGTGGAGGAAGGAGAGGGAGGTGGAGGAAGGTAGAGGGAGGTGGAGGAAGGAGAGGGAGTTGGAGAAAGGAGAGGGAAGTGGAGGAAGGAGAGGTAGATGGAGGAAGGAGAGGGAGGTGGAGGAAGGAGAGGGAAGTGGAGGAAGGAGAGGGAAGTGGAGGAAGGAGAGGGAGTTGGAGAAAGGAGAGGGAAGTGGAGGAAAGAGAGGGAGGTGGAGGAAGGTAGAGGGAGGTGGAGGAAGGAGAGGGAGTTGGAGGAAGGAGAGGGAGGTGGAGGAAGGAGAGGGAGGTGGAGGAAGGAGAGGGATGTGGAGGTCGATGGAGGGAGGTAGATGGAGGGAGGAAGAGGGAGGTGGTGGAGGTAATGACTAAGGGCTGTTTCAGTCTACCTCTCTTCCCTCCTTCCTTCTGATTTTATTTCAGTTAAAAGAAAAAAGCAGAAGAAACACCAAGGAGCAATTCTTCAAAGATTTCAGGTGGCGAGGGGAGGTGTGGGTGTAGAGACGGTTTCTGGAGGGGGTGTGGAGGGGGGGTGGCTCAGGGGGGGCTGGAGGGGTGCTGGGTGGACGAGGCTGTTGGAACTGAGGTTAATACGTATCTAGAAAGAGTCTGTGTCTTTGATCCACGCAGGCACACAGAAACACCCAGAGACAGGCTCTTCTGGACAGAGGCCACAAACACTGTTAGCAGAACACGTGTGTGTGTGTGAAGCCCTGAGGTATAAACACAAGCGCCCACGATCTGACGCAGAGCTCATACGCCACAATCTCTCTTTCCTTCTCTCTCTTGCTCTCTCCCCTCTGGGTCTTTCTAAGATGTCTTTATTAGTATTTGCTCAGTGGGAGTGAAAGCCAAACTATAATAACACTAGAGACACAAAGAGTTGAGTTTCCGCGTAGAGATCGAGACGGCAAGATATTGAGTTAAGTTCTGTAAATTTGAATGTTAAACAGTGAGGACGTCTCATCCATCGGTGGCAGAAGCTTCCAGGTGACTGGAAATGACAGACTTGCGTGTAAACATGAATCATATTCCATATAAGAAGACTGCACCTGTGATCTGACAGAGGAGCTGTGTAGGTTGTGGTTGTGTTCAAGTTCGAGTGTTCAAATATAAACAGCTCTTTCTCCTTGTCAAGACCTTCTTCCTCCACGGAGGAGGATGAGGACTGACCCAGCAGTCTTATCTTAACAAGCGTGTACACCTTCGAGAAATGAAATCTCCAGACCAACATCTGGGTCTCTCTCATTGTGTGTGTGTCTGCGGTGCGCGTCTCTGTGTGTGTGTGTGTCTGCGGTGTGCGTCTCTGTGTGTGTGTGTGTCGTCTTCCCATGCATCCCTACGCGTGTGTGCGTGAGTCATGTTCCTGTGCAACAATGCGTGTGCGTTTTCAATTCTTCTCGTGTCCAAAACAATATCGGAATTTCTCCGCCCCCGGTGGCGCCATTTCAGTGAACACAAAGCTGAGAGTTGCGACGTTCGCTCCCCCCCCCCAGCCCGCCAGACAAGCCCGGGCCCGATCCCAACTGTGAAAATATCTACCGTGACAGTCCCTGGCCGTTCAGCCTCTCCCAGAACCAGGAGTGTGTTACATACATCACCGTCCTCTACAGGAGCCCTGATGCCAGGCTACAGCTCATAACCACCCTCCAGCTCAAAGCTCTCTAGAATATTCCCCCTCCTCTCTGAACACAGTCTCTCACTGCCCTCCACTGTTTCAGCCTTCTAAATCTATTACTCCCTTCATCTCTTGGTAGTCCAATCTCTCCGTCTCTCACTTTCTCAATCCTCTGTGTCAGCCTCTCCCTTCTCCCTCCCTCCCTCCCTCCCTCCCTCCCCCCTTGCAGACAGACAAAGAGACAGAGAGCATTCATCATTCACTGCGTGGTCTGGAGGTTTGCTTGTTCACAGGCAGCGTTAGGGCGCAAGCTGCGGTACAGCTCTGCTTATCTCAATCAGCGTAGGGCTGGAGGGAGGCTGTGAGGAGGGATGCTGGCGGAGATAAGGGCTAAACACGTTTGGCCATCAGGGAACATGAGTGTTTGTTTCAGTCCTCGCAAACAGTCGTCTGGTTTTCTCCTGTGAGAGAGACGGAGAGCAGAGGACGTCAGGGTCAGCTATGAGGTGACTGTGGATATACTATATCAGTTGCTAAGATAGACGCGCGAGTATGTGTTTGTAGCCATCTCAAGTAGCCCCCCACTTCCACACGTAAACATACAACTGTCCCCTGCATCTCTCCCTGCAGCCTCAGGAGTCGCCTGGACGGCGGTCACTCAACCGTGGCCGTCCGGCTTCTACCACAGCCACAGCGGACGACATCCGACCGGCTCGGTCCAATAGAGATTTCATCCCACGCAAAAAGGTCATGTTGTACTTAAATCCAAGCACACAGAGATTCAGAGAGTTGCATAACAGATTAGCGTGTACATTCCAAACAAAGAGAACCTCCCCCAGTATGCGCATTGTCTTAGAATTATACCGGATTGCTGAATAAATATACATCTTTGATGAGGAGACGGAGATCGAAAGGAGAGAAAAATAGATAGAGAGAATGAGAGAGCGAAAGCGGGGAGAAGGACAGGGAGAATTCAGTCAGGCAGGATTGCAGTATGAGTGGGCCGGCATAGAACACAGCACACTGCGCCCTCCTTCTCTCCAGCCCTCCTCATTCCCTCCTTCCTCCCTTGTTCTCCTCATCCCATCTCATTCTATCCTTCAGTCCATCACATCTAATTCTCCCCATGTCTCCATCTGCCCCCTCATTTCTGCCATCCCCCTAGTTCCCTCCTTCACCTCATTCTATCCATCAGCCCACCCCTCCATCTCCCCTCCACCCCTCCATCTCCCCTCCACCCCTCCATCCCCCCTCCACCCCTCCATCTCCCCTCCACCCCTCCATCCCCCCTCCACCCCTCCATCCCCCCTCCACCCCTCCATCCCCCCTCCACCCCTCCATCTCCCCTCCACCCCTCCATCTCCCCTCCATGCCTCTCTCATTGTCTCAATTGCCTGGCAGAAAACAGAAAACCCAGAAAACACCCCCAAAACGCCCGCAGCTAATCACAATGAAGGGTCCTGTGATTTCAGAGTGGATGACTGGATCAGAACAGTGCCCTGCTAGAGGCAGAGGCTGACATGAGAGTCCTGATACCAGAGGCCTCCTCTCACAGTAACCCCCCACTACAAGCCCCCTCACCCCCACCACAACTAGCTATAAGGGTTCGGTCTGGCTCAACTTTACACTTAGGTCGATAATCTATAATTCAATCACGCGAGATTTCTATCTATAGCCTATGTAACCACCATGCTACTTACTCAAACGCAAATATATGTAGGCCTATTTATATGATAGATTTTGTTGGGACAAACGAGCCACAAACCTCACTGCAGCCACGACTGACAGGCAAATGACACGAACCCGCTCACCTGTTAACTGCCATGAAAATGAAAGGCGCACCCTCTTGGCGCAATAGCCTAGCGGAGGCTCGTTGGGTTGTTTACCCAGAGCTACGTTGCCTGCCTGTCGATGCTACTGCTCCCCAACCCTTAATTACTCCCCACATGACAATACCTTTACAAGAGGAGGGGGCAACAAATCCATCATTGTCAAATTACGAGCGCTGAGTGTCCCGCAAATTAGCAGCACAGGAGATGGAGAGCGAGAGAGAAAAATAGATGGCCGCATTTTCAATCTATTTCCCCGCGGCCAAAGGTATTTGGACAGAAAAGCGAAGTTAATCGAGTTCTATCAACTAGAAGAGTTTTTATGGATAAAATGACAAAACCAAAAGAGAACTCAACAGGTGTTAAACGACGTTTCTGATTGGATGCTTTGATCGGGCTATTGATTGGAGGGAGCAGGGCTCTCGAGAACGTTCAGAGAAACGTTGAGTCCCGGTCATGGCCTGGAGATGACGGGAATTATCCTGTTCTTATTGGTTCAGCTGTCCTACAAGAACTAGCCAATACAGAGATGTAGTCTTAACTGTTGTACAAGGGGGAATTCAACCAAAGCTAGCCTACTTAAACTGAAATCCTACTAGAATGACTTCTGATCCTTTCTCTTCGAGTGTAATTTCTGTTTGCACTTTTTGTACGTCGCTTTGGATAAAAGCTGAATGAATAAACATTTAAATTTACTTTGAATAAAACACCCCATTAAGATGTTATTGCAGGCAACAATGCACTCTAGTCAAGTCTACTTGACCTTTTTCATTACAGTGCAGTGCTGTCAATAGATGTCTTGTCTGAAATCGATTTTTTTAGGCAATTTTACCCAGGGAATTGCTGTAGAGTGAAGAATATAGGGGACTGGATGGGTGCAAAAAGGACATCCTTGTTTTATTATCTGCACACTACATGGGAACATTTTCCATTACTGTGCTGTATGTATTTTTAGCAATAAAAACATGTTATTATTTTTCAAATTCATAAACAACATGGCATTCATCGGCAATGTTGTAGACATCAATCCTATACATATGATATAAAATACCATCTCCTTCCCTGAAATAAACCTTCTGAAGGCAGTTTTCATCAGTCGTCACTGACTGCGGTCGGCCATTTTGAGCCATTCCCCAGTATGGCGGGAGTGTGTTGGGTGTAACTTAGCAGAGCTGAGGAGAGTCTCTCCCTCCAGGAGGCTAACAGGCGGAGAGACTAGGTCAGCAGTCCCACCGAGGGCCGGGCGGGACGCACACATCAAAGGGGAGGACAGCGAGACCAAATTAATGGAGTGTGCAGAACTGCTGTGGAGGATGTTCTCTCCTCCCTCTTTTTTTCCCTTGGTGTCTTTCTCACTCCCTCCTTACCTGACACCCTCCCTCCCTTTTTCTCTGCCTCCCTCCCTCTTTCCCTCCCTCTTTCCCTCTCTCCCCCTCCCTCTCTCGCTCTCTCCATCCCTCACCTCGCTCCAGTTGAGCAGCCCGTCTCTGTTCCAAATGAGGGTGGTGTCTGAGCCACCAAATAGAGCAGGCAGCGTTTGATGACCTCATTAGTATTCCATCCACTGTGTCAGTACCTGGACCTGGGAGTGAGAGATAGAGGAAGGCTGCATCCTCATCCTCAGCCTTAGCCCCAGTCTTACCAGCCCCAAACCCAGACCCAGCCTCAAACCCAGACCCAGCCTCAAACCCAGCCCTACTTCCCAGGGTACCAGCCTCAGGCCCAGTCTTAGTTCCAGCCTCAGCCTGTCCTACTCCCCAGGCTCCCAGTCTCAGCCCCAGCCTCAGCCCCACCCCAGTTTCAGCCAATCTCAGCCCCAGCCTCAGCCCCACTCCTCAGGCCCAGCCTCAGCCCCACTCCTCAGCCCCAGCCTCAGCCCCACTCCCCAGAGTCCCAAGGGAACTCTGACAGCTCTCGTGTCTTCGCGTCTCAGCAGCCAGCACACCTTCCCCCACCCCTCCCACCCTCCTCCGCCCCTCTCCTTCCCTTCCCCCACCCCCCTCCGAGCCCCCCATCCCTTCCCTGTCACCAGTTGGCCAGATGCTGCCTAGCTAATACCTCCCCCAAGACAAAGACACTGGCTCGGCCTGCTTCTCTGGGCAGGGCCAGGTGTCCAGAGAACATGCCGAGCCAGGACATGGAAAGGACGATTAGAGCCACAGCATGTGTTGTACTGATTGCTGGCTTAGCCCTGGTCAGGACTTCACAGGTGCGTCGGTCCGTGCACGACGCCAGCTCTCCAATAAGACTGGAGGGAGGGGGGGGCGTATTAACTTCTCACATCTGTTCACACTTGAACACATTGGAGAGCTCCGCAGAATAACAAACGGTGTTTCTCCGAGGGAAGGGGTAGAGCAGAGGCTGGTGTTTCCAAAACTCCTAGTCAGTGCCCTCTAAATGCCTGGAGGCGGGGTCAGACTGGGCGGGGTCGGACTGGGCTCACCTACAAACCTCTCTCTCATTACTGGAGTATGGATGAGCGGGACGGATGAGTGAGAACACAGCACAGTTCCCTCCTCTCCATCCCTCCCTCATTCCCTCGATCTCCTCGCCGTCTCTTCATCCCTCTCATTCCCTCCTCCCTCCTTCTCTCCATGCCCCTCCCCCCTCTAAACCCAAGGCGTGTCCAGTGGGTTCGGACGAAGCTATCGGCTCCCGCAGCCCTGCTGTCGGAGCAGAGAGTATCCAAGGGTCAAAGGAGAGGAGGGCGGTACCTGTGGGGAAGTGCTCGTTGATTGGCCAGTTGTCCACCTGCAGTGTGGCGTTGCCCCCGTTCCTGGTGAAGCGGGCCAGGTGGTACTTGCCGTCGTTGATATCGGTGGTGAGCTCCTTCACACTGATGTCCACCGTGCCGATGTTGAACGTCACCCCCACCTTGCCTTGGTCCTGCACACAGGAGAGGACACACACAGGGAGAAATACTTCTGATCAAATATGGAGATTTTATAGTTATGTTTTATTCATTTAGCAGACACTTTTATCCAAAGTGACCTACGAATGGTTGTAGAAAGTACAGCAGAAGATCAAGGATCAGAAGTAGATAGTTCTAACAGTATTTCGGTGGTCAGAGTTGAGGAAAGGTTTGTATTTTCTAGCCACATTGCAAATTAACTAGCCTTCATCTCAGCCACCAGGCATTGTGAGCCAAAAAATAATACTACAATACCACGACAACATCTCAATTAGCTACATAAATACAGTTGAACACTGTTGGGAGACTCATGGAAATGAGAGTAAGGAGTGACAGAGAGGAAGTTATATTGTTTACTACTGCTGTTGAGGTATGAAAGACTTGCGGTACAAAGACATGAGGAACATCGCTAGCTAGCTTGTTATCCTGCAGCTGTGTGTGGAGACAACTGTCTGACGGCATACAGGACAAAGCACTTATTAGTGAGAGGTTGTCGACTTGTTTGTCAGATACTGACACACGCACACACACACACACTATCATACACACACACACGGAATCTAGGCCCATTCTCTCACATCCACCAAGTACATTTGAAAAGTTCCTCCTTCTTAAAGACCAGCTAACTCCATCCTGATGGCATTGTGATGTACTGTTGTAGCTGCGTGTGTATTCATGGACCAGGGGACATTGTACAAGCCGCAGAGGTGAGTGACATGTTGAGGCGGTATGTTTTCAGGGTCGTTTGTTTTACAACCCATCAGGAATGCTGTAAGAGTAATCACATGCTCCTGAGTTGCCAGGCCCAGTGGGGAGGGGGGATGTTGTAAAACAAACACACCCAGAGCAGATATATCCACGCTGGTGTGAGCAATAGATGGATGAGGGAACAGATAAGCCTGGCACATGTTACCTAATACCAAGCGACTGTACGGTTCTACTTCACACTTATAGAAAAAAAAAATCATGAGCTTTTCAAAATAAAATGCTTTTTCCGGAACGACATACAGAGGGGGACCTGCGACTTTTGGATCTGCGGTCAAATGCAGCTTGTTGTGTCTCACCCTGTCACCTGATAAGTCGGCTGGTTTGCGACCTCTAACCCCTGGGCCCGGAGCCGGTGAACTCACAGTGTTGCTAACAGACTACACTCTCCAAACACACGCTGAAGAAAGACACAAGTAGGAAGACATTCAGGAAAAGGTTCAACAATAACATTTATAGAATAAGTTCTCTACAGAATTCAATTTAGTTCAATTCTTATGAAATCAATCATTTGTACTGCCCTTTTAAAAGCTTTTTTACAGAGGGCTTCACAGATGCCCCGCAGATCAACACCTATAATTCATTGCAATTTACTTCATTAAAATGGTTCAAGTAAGTTGAAGGAAGGTGTACCAGTGTGGAAGCTTCTAGAACAAGACCCTTAAATGTTCCAGCCAGGCTCTGGGGGAGTGAGAGCCTTGATCAACAGCTCTAATGCACACCTTGGCCATGACAAGTCTACCCGCGCTAGCGTTAAAATACTCCCGAGCGCACGCCAAGCTCCCGAAATAGCAGCAAAGTCCGCTCTCTCCCACTTCAGGACACGACGTGTCAGGACTTCCTGATGAGCTCAACGAGAAGAAAACGCAGCAAGCTCTTCTACCTCAGCGGGTCATGAAAGAGGAAGTGAGGAGAGAGAGGGAAAACATGGAAAATGCATCTTCTAAAAGCGTAGGAGTGCCCAGGAACATAGAACACTGACTACTTAGCATCCTGCTCTCACAGACTGGTAAAAGGCCATTAATTAGACGAGACGCTGTTAAAATCGGAATGGTGTTCATATGGGGGCTAACAGAGGGAGGGAAGGGGGGGAAGGAGAGAAAGGGAAAGAGGGAGGGAGAGGTGAGGTGAGTTGAATTCAAAGTGAAAAGGCTTTGTTCAATGTGTGCTGTATAAAAACCATCTGCATTTCAGGATAATGATAGAACATTTAGCAGATTAAGAGAAGACATTGAGAAAGGCTGCCTAGACCAAAACCAAACTCGTCATATCGTCATCTTCTGAATCATCATCATTATCGCGCCTCATCCAACCTGACCTGCAGGTACATGAAACATGCAGACCATGGCCTGCTAAACACATCAAAGGTAAATCACCACCATAAAATACATCTCTGTCTCTCTTACACACAAACACACACATACTCTAGCAGAAGAACACAGCTGTAAACATACACATCAACCAGAACCTCTGTCTGTCTCAGAATCAGAATCACACACACACATACCAATTCTCCAATGTCACATGCCTCAGGGCACTGCACATTTGGCTTTGTGTGTGTGTACACGTGTGTGTGTGGCAGCGTTCTTCAAAGTTCAGCTTCTCCCTACCACCTCTGTTGTACAGTGCCCGCCCACCAGCCCGCCTCTCTCTCCCACGCTTTGATTGACATTTCCAATTACGCTTTTTTATTGGCCTGTCTCTTGAGAGGCGGGACAGACTCTCATTGCCTTTAAAAAGGGGGAGAACAGCTTTTGTTCTGGTAAAGATGATGGCCGCACTTGTGTTGCGGCCATCAAGTGGCAAGAAAATACAGCGAGGAAAAATGCTCACACACGTTTGTAAGACACATGGGTGAAAACACCCCGTGCTGATGAACGATGATCTAAAGAGGACAACCTTGGGACGTCCAGCTACACCACGCTGTCACAAGTGGGAGAAGGAGAAGAGGGTTCAATCCCACCAACCGTCTGTCACTAAACACACACAACTCACTCATGTTTATGTGTGTTGTCAGTGTCTCTCCGTAAAACAGCCGAGAGTGACGGTGGAGAAGAGAGGAGGAGGAGAGAGGGATTTTTCCAGCGTTAGAGTTCGCCTTCTATCAGACCCGAGATACAAGCAATTAGAATGAGGGACAGCGTGGGTGTGTGAAGGACAACATGTGTTTGAGGGTGTGTGTGATGGTGTGTTTGTGAGGGTGTGTGTGAAGGACAGTGTGTGTATGAGGGTGTGTATGCGTGTGGGACAGTGTGTATGAGAGAGACGGATACCGTGTGTGTGTGTGTGTGAGAGAGAGGGACAGTGTGTGTGTGTGACCTCCTGGGTGGGGACATATGAAGGGAGTCTCACACTGACTCCACGGTTACAAAACCTCACAATCCAATTCTGTCCCAATCAATAAGACAGCAGAAGCAGCCCCTGCTGGAGAATCACTCAGACTGTCTCACACACTCTTCCTGTATGCGTGTCTCCCTTTCCCTCCATACTTACTGGCCTTGTCAACTTGCACCAGGTGTGCTACCTCTTTTGTCACTGTGCACACAGAGGTACCTGAACACCTGAGATCCCTTCCGGATAATTAAAGTGAATTGAATGGTGGATGGACTGTAGAAGGGCAGGATGCCAAACATGTATGTACTGAAACTGCACTATTAACATCAGCTTGCAGAGCAAAGTCTGAATGAAGATGACTTCATCAAGGTGTTCAGTTTCAACATTTTCCATGTGGTGGTATTTGTAGTGAATGACATAAAAAGGATTCAAAGTCCCAGATGGGAGGCAAAAGATCCAATATCAACTAAACTGGACACATCCCAGTGTGGGAGGTTCCATTACATACAACTTTCATTCGACATCAACTGCTAAGATTATCCCTTTGTGGTCCGGCGCCATCTTGGATGCCGGCGAGGCGGAATCGATGCAGGGGCGGGGGGAGATGAAGTGAAACAGAGGGATTTATAGTCCTGGCCTTCACAACAACAAGCCGTTCATCGACGGTAATTGACAGAGATAACTCAGAGATGACAGAATGATTTGTATCAGTGTGTGTCTGTCTCACGCCAGACAGAGACAGGTAGACTGTTAGAGGAGGCAGTGATTAGCTTCTGCACTATAGTTATTGAAAACGACTAAGACCACAAGACTAACTGAAGCCTGAATCGCTCCAGTTATCCCCTAAAATGGAACAAACTTCAGTTAATTCAACCCAGAAAGTTGAGGTCACCAAGAACAAATTAATTTAAACATTAATAATGGCATGTAGCCTTGGGCTGTAAGGAGGGCATTTGGCGACTCAACGCTACTTAAATATTTATATCACTTAAGAGCCCAGGAGTCTCATCTTCACACAGACGAGGAGCTAGGAACCTGTTTCTCACACACATACACACCAACACACACACCAACCCACACACACACCAACACACACACCTTCAGAGTGAGAAACGACTAAGTAAAGGTAACAAAAAAAACATTTTTCAGTCTAATGCTGGGTAATTGCTTGGGCAATGCCTTGCTAATCCATTAGCCAGTGTGTTAGTGTGTAGGAGTGCCGGTCGTCGCCAGACCCGGCCTCTCCTCTCCTCTCCATCCAGGAGCTGCCGCTGCATATTTCATACAAACATGAGGAGCGGCAGCTCCAATCCAGGAGAGACCTCTCCTCCTCTGCTCAATGTCAAAGCCTGAGCACTTTGATCCTGTCCTGCGGAATATGAATCTCTCTTGCAGGGTCAGGCCTTATTAATTATTTAGGTTCTTCTGTGTTTCCTGTTTGTCCGTGTGCAGAGCAGTAACTGGCCCTGACACTAATGGCGGACGGTCTGGTGAAAACATTTATCAACGTTACCGCAGTCATCTCCCCCTCCACAATATCGCTTTCATCCTCTCTCTCTCGTGTTCCTGTGAGAACCGACACTCTTCTGCTCTCTTAATCATCACAATACCCTCTCTGGTCTGTAACTCTTTAGTCTCTGGTCTCCTACCTCTCTAGTCTCTCTCTCTCTGGTCTCTAACTTGTTGGCGTCTCTTTCTCTCTCTCTCTCTCTCTAGCCTCTCTCCTTCTGTATCTCGCTAGTCTCTCTAACCCTCTGGTCCGCTCATCTCCCTTTGTAATATACAGCTACTGCACTTCTGAACTACTGTTCATAGAGCAAGAGAGTGTTTGACAGTGTAGCTCAGCAGGACTCCACCAGGAAGAGAAGCAGACAGACAGGAAGAGAAGGAGACAGACAGGAAGAGAAGTAGACAGACAGGAAGAGAGCTCTGCTACAGTACCACACGATGGCTGAGCTGAAAAGCAGCTGAGAAACACAGAAAGAATTCCAGTCTGAGCCACAACAAGATGGTAACTGCTAATGTTTACACATGTTTCCACTCACCAATAAATGCATTCATTTCTACATTTCTGGTGTTTATATTAAAGTGTGGCTGAAGCTATTACCATGCTCGCTGCATAATTACAAGGTCGGTAAACCACACAAGCGTGGCAGAGCATGGCTGATATATTTTCATCTCTGCCGTTCTGACCCATGCTATTACATCCGCATCATTACCAACACAAAGAGAACAGGCGCCAGCACTAGCCCGCCCCTAATCAGGTTGCATGCAAACGCAATTAAGCCCCACAAGGCCACACCATCACTAATATTCCACACCACCAGCGATTTGTAAATGTTGAGATGAGAGTTGAACTAATGTTTTGCTGCGGCTGTATGGGATGCCAAGGATGTAAATCACCAGATTTATTATCATCCTTCTCTCCATGAAGACACAGTGAGCTTAAACAGCTCTGCTGGGTCATGACAAGGAGCACTACTGCTTTAAGCTTAGCACCACACACAGCTATATTCACCTAGCTGTCTGCCTGTCTGCCTTTCCGTCTGTCTATATGTCTGCCTGTCTCTGTACCTGTCTGCCTGCCTGTGTTTCTGTCTCTACCTGTCTGTATGTCTGCCTGTCTGTGTCTCTCTACCTGCTTGCCTGCCTTCCTGTCTCTCTGCCTTCCTGTCTGTCTGCCTGCCTGTCTGCCTGCATGCGGCTAGCATGACAGGGGTTCATTAAAGCAGAAGCCGCTGAATAGGATTTGTGCTTGATGGAATACAGAGCTGCGAAAGTCCATTAGGGAGCTGGCTAATGAAATTGAAACAGCTTGGTGATCAAATTAGAATCTGTTCTGTAGATATTTAATTTAATGTGCTGGTGAATTCGAGCAATTTCAATTTGGGTCTCTCTCACGGTCGAAGATTGTGCCCCATAAATCAGGCAGGACTGAATTAATCTTGCATTACCTCGCTCTATTCTCTCAAATGAAGAGAAACAACCTATTGTTTGAGACAGAAAATGAAATAAATATCACCCCTTCTATCTTTGAAATATTAGGCTAATAAAATAAAACCTAGCTGTCTACTAGACTTACTAAGCAAAACCTAAACCCAGATACATGGATGAAATGGTGATGAAAAGGAGAGAAACACAAATGTTCCCTTTGACCTTTCTTCTGATTCTCCAAGGAGAACAGCTCCGTTTCTTTGGAGCCTGCAGTCACATCTTCAGTCACAGAGAGAACATGACAGCAGAGCTTCCAGCAGCGTGTTTAAAAACACCCTCAGGGTTCACTACTGATTTTCTGAAGGCCTCGAACCATCAAAGCGCCATAACTTAAACCAAAGGAGGGTGAGATTTGAAAGGGTTAATTTATATAACGACACCCGAAGCACAGGGTAGCTAGCGAGTTTCCAGGGTAATCGGGCAGACTTTGGAGGTGCGCATTAATGCGCAGTGTACTTTGGAGGTACTGGTACTCCAAAGTACACAAAGTACACTCCAAAGTACACTGGGGACTCCAGGTCCAGGAGACAGCAGCAAACACGCACGCACACACCACACTGTGGATGCCTGCCTTTGAACATCAAGCAAGACCCGGGCCAGACTCAGGGCCTTATTTACTAACATTGCGACCACAGCTTAATCTGCGCCTTAGCCCAACCGCAAATAGCGCACGGTGTATTTCCACATTGTGCGCGGTATTTATCAAACCAGGTCCTTGTTGGGCAATCAGCGCCTTACTCCGCCCTTTAGTGTTAATTAGCGTGCTGTTAAAAGACGGGAGAAATCGCCTGCATGTTACTGCCACCATGGGTGATTTGAGGAAAAGAAAAAGAAGGTTCAACGAACAGGAGATTGAAATATTGGTTCACGAAGTTACAGCTAACATAAACATGTTACAAGGAAGAAATACACCTCTCCTCCCATCTCTTTGCGGCACACGCCCACTTTCCCTTATGCCCTCCCAGCATCGTTAATCTGCGTTTTTACTCAAGTGCGCTGCCTTTGTAAATACGGTTTTATGTCTTTACCCGCTATTGTACGTCTGAAATGGGCGCAATCCTGTTAGTAAATGAGGCCCTCAGAGAGAGCGTCAGCTTCCCATCTGTCGGGCACGATACTCCGACCGCATCACACAGGTGGACTAGCCTGCACACGTTGGCCAACCGACCTTTCCAGCCAAAGCTAGTCTGGGCTATTGTTGTTAGCGTGCGGTTGCTTTAGTTCAGTTAGCGCAGGGGGGGGGGACAACCAAACCCACCAAATGTGATACACACTTCATGAGCATGTTGGCTCGATTCCCACTCGTACCAAAGTTTAGAGCAGGGATCGCTAGGTATGAATGCATGTGGTAACGTACCGATTTGCATGCTGCCAAGTTTATTTTTTATTTGCACTTACCGGGAATTAACGAAAGTGACGAAAGGGTGGTGATGGCGCTATAGCTACTACGTTTTTGCCAACCCTTGGTTTAGAGTATCACCCCCCAACTCTCCCACTGACATCCCTGTTCATTTCACCATAGTGTGGGTCTATCAGATCCAACTCTACCACTGACAGCCCCTTCAAATTAACCTAGTGCAGGTGAACCTGCGGGCTAGGGCAGGTTCGTTGTTAACCTCTTTATGCGGGATAAATCAGCTGAGGATGAACAATTACCTCCATGCTTTGACCATAGACAAAGGGCCTAAGCCATATTTCATGGCTGATTAACTTGCAGGGATGTAATGTGGAGTGCTATTTTGAGTGAAGTCCAACCTGAAACTGGTGTCCTGCAGGGCTGGTTTACATTTACATTTACATTTAGTCATTTAGCAGACGCTCTTATCCAGAGCGACTTACAGTAAGTACAGGGACATTCCCCAGAGGCAAGTAGGGTGAAGTGCCTTGCCCAAGGACACAACGTCATTGGCCTGGCAGGGAATCGAACCGGCAACCTTCTGATTACTAGACCGATTCCCTAACCGCTCGGCCACCTGACTCCACGGTTTAGAGACATGCTGCTAACATAATGCTGTCTCTGTGTGTGCTAGGCCAACTATCTCTTAGCACTGTGTGTTCTAGGCTAGCATCTTAGTTAGCTGCTATTCAACACTCCCTGCTCAACTCCATGATGATGAAAATGTCCCTCTCACACACACTCCCTTTGAAACATCAACATAACCAGATACCCACGCCTTCTTTATGTCATGCAAGGGTGACCTGATAGAAATTGCAGATTGCAAAGCAAGAGCAATTTATATAGGATTGTACTTCAGTAGGAATAATATTGCACAATATATCGCAGCTATTGGGAAAAGGCTATAAAGTAGATTAGATAATCATTTTACAGACAGATATGAGGGTGTAACTCCTTGACATCCTTTCAGATAAATCTAGAGAGCGGACCCCCTGCTGTTAGAGAGAGATGAACAGTTCCCCTCCTAGCTGTTCTCATGTGTCAGCTGCGCGCTGCACTGCTATGAGTGTGGGTGCCGTGTGAGTGAGCATGTGTGTGTGCGTGCATGTGTTTAGAGCTAGAGATAGATAGATCAGAAAGAGGAGAGAGCGAGGGGGGGGGCACATAAAGAAACCAAATTGAGAAAGAGAAATTGTGATCAGATAGACAGGTGCTGGAGAGGATGGAATAAGAGGAGAAGACGTCATGTGAAATAGAGGCATTGAGGGAGCTAGAAACATATCTAGGTCGCTTGTCTCTCCCACTTGAAGCAGCATTAAGGCAGTATCATTGTAAGTGCCCTACTTCTTAAGACATTTTAGGGCCAAGCTGTCTTCAAATCTTATCTTGCCTATCTGCTGAAAGCTCACACTCCACCTCTGTGGTCTGACCATGTAAAATGGCTTCAATGTGTGGTTTAATTTACGGCAAACAAATCAATTCAAATTCAAGTTGTTTCTTCATTTCCCACCCTTGTTCCACCCTGTCAATTATTCATTGGGTGTGCTTTGCCTTCGGCAAGGGCACAACCTTTGTTCTCTCACATATATATTATTATTATTCTTTTTGCCCCCCTAAAACTCAGTCAATATTTGGCCTACATAGACAACCTAGGTGTCAAACGTTTCGTCCTGGTACCGATTGAGTTGCTTGTATTGGGATTTACGTTCCGTTGCACGGTTTAAGTAGAAATTACGTTTTTGTGTCGAAAAGTGAAGCTAACGGTGGCTAACTTGCTAACCACAGTCAATGACGCTACTTACGTCACTAACGTCACGAAAACTCGCGTGACTACCTCTAGCAGAATATTAGTTTAGCAGCTCGTTAACTTCTGGGAGATAGCTAGGCTAACTATAGCTTTACTGCAAGGAAGCTGCAGAAACGCCACAAGCAAAGAGGCCAGGTGATAACTATTTACTAATTTTACTTTGTGATATGACACACAATTGTGATGTGTAATGTACAATATAAGCTGATATTATTAAGGAAGTACATCTACTTTCGGAAACAGTAGTCTACTATTTCACTGAAGTATTAGCATCATGACATTAGCCTGTGTTGCCCGGGCAACACATACTACAGTGGTCTATGATGTAGCGTTATCTGTTTTCAATCATTAAAATAAAAATTCCTCACATATACATTTTCGTTGTAGGATTTATTCTGACATTAGTAAACAATTTGTTGGTGAAATTACCATTACCTGTGGTTTCAAACCAGTGTTGCTCACTGCAACGCTGTAGCCTACGCGAGACACTACAAAAACATCTACACAGCTGTAGGAAGTCAAACGGCGACAGAACATGTTCGGCACTCCCCTTACTTAAATCAAAAGTCTATTTAACTACTAACCTGAACTTCATTGCCACAGCCTAAACGTTGTCAATCTGTTCATGAAAATAATTAATTTCAGTTTAAACCGTACAACGGAACGTTAAATCCAATTCAACCAACGCAATCGCTACCAAGACGAACACAGCAGTAGTCTAGTACTGTGCCGTAGTAGTACAATTTACCGGGGCAGCTTCTCCACACAGGGCTATATCGCATTTTGCGTTGTTACTGACAATGATCGCTACCAGTGAGCTTTTTATGAATGAGCGATTTTCCACTAAATAAATGTCAAGCTTATTTACGTTTTGGGGGGCATATTTTCCGTTAGCAGATGGTACTGTTTGAATCGCGATTCCATCTTCTACTGCCGGGCAACGTCGTAGAATAATCTTCAAAGGGGGTTCTTTATTAATGAATGAATGCAATGAGTAGGCTAAATGCCTGAAAATATCATGAGAAGGGAAAAACTTAAAAGGACGTTTAAGTCATAGAGATTAGGTCAATTTTTACACCGGTCTGCCCAATTTATTCGTTTTGTTTCAACGATGAGGCTGCCTCTTGCAGGGGAAATGAGAAGACATCTATTTCATTCTACACTTCACTCGTATTTTCAGTTGTAAATGAGCAGCAAAAAAAATGCTTTTAAATCTATGTCATCTTTATAAATAATAAGTATGCATTTTTATATAAAATATACAGAAATATCAGTTGTAAAAATGTCATTCAAAAACGGACCCCTGTGCAACCGACGCAAGCAAGCACACCCTACAATTTCCCCAGAAATTGTACCCTCTCTAGTTATAATTATTTATTTTTTTTCTCAACAATTTTCTCGTCTTTATTTATCAACCGCTTAATTGCTTCAAAATGTAATAAGGAACCCATATTATTTTTTTTTATGCAATTTTCTTTTCCATAATATGAAACAGCGAACAGATAAGTGCATATCAAAGGCTGGGAATACACTGTTTCCTAGCTCTACACCCTCACACAATTACCAAGACAGCCCACAGAGAAGCAGCACGCTATCTGTGCTGCTGGGATGCAGAAGATGGTGCCGTTGTATTTCAGAGTACCCAATTACTGCTAATCAGACACCTACAACATTCTCCCTCTCCTCTCTTCCCTCTGGGAAAGGCTCGGTTAGATGTCCCATGAATCAGGCAGACACATTCACAACCTCCCCTGCTCCTGCTTCTGAGAAGCTTTGCATGACATTTTTTTTTTTTTACTTGATTTATTGTTTATATTTTGGATTTTGTGTGGACATCGGACCCGAAGAATTCCGATATGAGGGTTAATGACGGGACTCGTTTTGGTTGTTTTCTGTGGTGTTAAATGTGTATTTATCTAAATACAGGATATATGTTTTCCTTACAATATAACAGTACCAATCAAGGTTCTGTATGTAAGTGACGGGACTATTTCATCTGGGCTGAACCCCACCGCTCCACTCCTCTCCCTCTCTACGACACTTAAGAACCAGGCTTGTCTTTCAGCCAAAAATGGAAGCCGCTGAAGAGTCTTTTTCCAGATGTCTGAGAGTACCTCATTTCATACTAAATGCAGTGGAGGGTAGGAGGACATCTATTGTCACTGGGGACAGCAAAGAGCTTTCATTTTAATCACGTTAATTTATCCTTGGCGGCCTCACTACTTCTCCAGCCTCAAAGTATTTAAGAAGTTGGGTTTTAAACATTTAAGGCTGCCGCTACACTTGCTTCGCTACACGTAGAACTGCATCCTCAACTCAAGCACACTGTTTGAGAGGCAGACTCCCAAACATACTGTAGAAATGCGACTCCTGCGGGTGTATATATGTGTGTGTGTGTGTGTATTTACCTCTCAATCAAAAGTCACAAAGAGAATGAGGCAGAGTGTAGTGAGGCGGATAGCAGCCTCCCTAAAGAGCCAAACAATCTTTGGTGGACGAGACACATCGTGAACACAGAGAATGAAATCACCCCTCCTGCTGTTCTCCATCCCTTCGCTTTTCACCACAGAACAACACTCGTCTCTCTCCTCTTTCTCATTTCATTGTTTCCTTTCCCTTACTTCATAGCCACATACACCCCTCATCTCTCTCTCTCTGTTTCTTCTCTCTTGTTAGTCTCGCTTACTGTCTCCTCTGGGCGTTCTGTTTCCCATCTGTTTCAAACACGTATCTCTCTCTTTCTTTTACGTTCTCTCTCTCTCCTACCTCTCCCTGTCTGTGGGGCTGTATGATGCCAGCACTCTCTCTTTCTCTCCCTCCCTCCAGCTCTCTCCCTCCATCTCTACCTTCCTCAGGAAGCTCTGGGTAGGAGGGGGTGAAAGGGTTGAGGGGTGAGGAGCAGGGGGTGTTGATGGGGTGGCTGGCTGCTGGGGTTGGAGCCAGGCCTGCTGTCAGATGATCTGTCATGGAGAAGCCAGCTCTCTGGTGACCCTCCTAGGCAGCATTAGACACACCAGACCGGTGCTGTCTGACCGGCAGGTTCCGACCGGCACTGTCCATCTTTGCGGCTCCGCTGAGGCGCGACCCAGACAGCGTGTTAGAGGCCTGGCCATCACACAGCAGAACCAGCCATAACCACGCAGTGGGGGTAGGCAGACAGAGGTACTGAAGGTTGTGTGTGTGTGTTAAGGTGAGGTACTGAAGGTTGTGTGTGTGTGTTAAGGTGAGGTACTGAAGGTTGTGTGTGTGTGTTAAGGTGAGGTACCGAAGGTTGTGTGTGTGTGTGTGTGTGTGTTAAGGTGAGGTACTGAAGGTTGTGTGTGTGTTAATGTGAGGTACTGAAGTCTTGTCAAGAGGGTAGACCCTGGCTGGCAAGAGACATTCTACCACACGCAGTTAAGACTAACACTGCCTTCTGTAATCATGTGCTCATTTAGCAGATGCTTTATCCAGTACAGTAGGGGGTTTCGAACCTGTGACCTATTGATCTGCAGTAGAAGGCCCCACTACTGAGCTGTACCAGTGACTATTCTCCTTCTTGCCTGGCAAAGATCCTGTATACAGTTCTCTTCATCATGGCAGCTGTCACACTGGTCTGTGCTTTGCTCTGTTGAAGGCAACAACAAACACAGCACACACACAACAACACACACAACATCACTCACAACAATAAACACAGCGCACACAACCAAGGAGTAGTCAGACCAGGATCTGCCTCATCCTGTATCCTGCTGTCAGGACGCCCCAAGCGGAAAAAAACGTACAATTCCATCTCATTTAACTGTATTAAACTAGAGCTATCTACACAATTGGAAGTGTATTTAATGTGTACTGATTTTTTAAATTCACATTATTATTGACAACTTAAATGTAAGTATGTTTGCCCTTACACTTTGTAAGCATACTTTAAGTATAATAATATTTGTTTTGCCTTGGCCGGCCTCCTCACTATGGTATTTCTGAGCGTGGTGGACAGAGTCAGATCCAGTGGAATGCCATGCCAACCCCCATCTGTTCTCTCTAGCCCCACAGAGGAGGAGGGGGCAAGGAGGGGTAGTGGGGGTGGGGAGGGGGGATGGAGGCCCGGACCCTGGCCTCTGAACTGAACTCAAGCAGAAGCATATGTAATGACTCATCGGGTCCTTCTCGGCTCCGAATTGCTTTAATTGGAGTCCATGCAGAAGCCTGTCGGAAAAACAGCCGACGCTGGAAGGTCAGATCTGTTCACGAGTAAGCAAATCTGAGGAAAAAAAACACATTTAATTCCAGGCAGCAGGCTTCTGTGTCGTGGATGTGTCAGGGTTGAGCTCTGCTCAGCTCCACAGCAAGCTGAGGAGAAATAAAAGAAGGGAAAGAAGAAAATTCCAAAAATAGTGACTGAGGAAAGGATTTGATATTAACACGTACTTTACTCTTCCAATTAGATTTTTGGGAGCTGTAAAAGAAATATGATCAGCACGTCCTGTTTTAATGCATGTCTGTGTCCTGCATGAGAGAAGCTCCCGGAAGGTTGAAGCTACACGTCACTCTTTCCCTGACTCCTCCTCCCTCAGGCTCTCTCCCTCGCTCGTCGGACTGAAACATTCCCAGAGAATGCGGATGAATAAAAGATGACGGAGGGAGGGCAGGAGGGTGGATGAATTAACCATGTTTTCCCTCATATTTCAGTCCACTTCATCAAAAGGGGCTCAATCAGAAGGACGTGTGTGATGTCAAGATGGAGGAGAGTCAGGAGGCTGGGGAGTCGTGTCTGTATTGATGTACTGACATATTAGCGTTGGTCACCTTTAGCTCCATGCTGACTCATGGTGTCATGGCAGCCAGATTGGGGTAGACCTCGGAGATAAGTCAAGGACTAGAACAGAAGAAGTCTCCAGACTGATGCCAGCTCATTGCCTCTGTCTTCTTTGTGATGTGTTGCATCAGGATAAAGAGGTCAGGACCCTATTGGTTGATACGTATACCCTATCAGCCACTCCAGGAAATGCAGGGCAGACAAGTGAGGTTTGGAAAACCTGAACTCTCTGAGAATAGCCGTGCCTTTGCACAAGAGCAGAGGCACAAGGAGTTTTCAGTGAGACAGAGGTTGGATAGAGAGAAGACTTAGACACGTCACGTCCTTGTATGTTCTTGGAAAACATTTAAAGATCGATATAGTACTCTGAAACAACCCGCATCAACAGAATGAGAGTGACATCGGGACATATTTATTCAGCAGACGGTTTCAGCCAGAGCAACTGACAGTACAGAGGGGAATTTGAGCTTGCGATCTTTTCAGCTGGAGCCAAATTCTCTAACCACTGAGTATCCCCACAGGCGTCTCCTTTATTCATTTTAGT
The DNA here is from genome assembly GCF_963692335.1 of Osmerus eperlanus. Classification (NCBI taxonomy): domain Eukaryota; kingdom Metazoa; phylum Chordata; class Actinopteri; order Osmeriformes; family Osmeridae; genus Osmerus; species Osmerus eperlanus. The sequence goes on from NC_085025.1 coordinate 6,129,187, forward strand.
GTGTATTTCCTTTTTTTTGGTCTTTTTTCTTACTTGACCATATTTGTTTTCTTCAGGATATCACAGGCTGATTTAGGTTTGAGAGGCCGCACCTCATCCTAGTCCATTTAAGGTTCATTTTGAGATTAATCTACACAAACTGGTGTCCTGTCAAACTGGAACCCTGTCAAACCGGTGCAGGCACACTCAGAGATTTCATCTCTCCAACTGCAAGAGCTTTTTTGCGAGAACTTTTCTGTTTGATCTACCCTGTCTCATTTTCAGAAAGACTGGAAAAAGAAACTTATAGCTGTTGTCGTCAGCAGGTGCCTAATCCCCGCTGAATACATTTAGAGAGAGCCAATCTCTCGCACCGACGATGATATTGAAAGCAGCAGATAGATTTTTTCTCACTTTCCAGGAGATTTATTTTCTAATGTTGAAGTTTATCACTTGAGCAGCTGCAATTCATCATTCCTTTTTTGTCAATAATCCGAGAAGCAGTCAATCTGCTAAACGCGTCTCTCTCTCTCTCTCTCTCTCTCTCTCTCTCTCTCAATCGCTCCATTTGTCTCTTTCTTTCTCTCCTTACCGAGCTGCTTCTCTCATGATTCTTCTCTCTCTCTCCCTCCCCCTCTCTCAGCCTCTCCCCCCTTTCTCCCTCCCCCCTCCCTCCCAGGTGAAGCAGACAGTGGCGGAGGAGAGCGGCGGGGAGCGGCGGGGCTGTCAAGGCGACAGGCAGGGAGACGTGTGGAGGGATTTAGGGGTGTCACTGGCACTCAGACGGCGCCCGGCCTTCTGTCTGAGATACGTCTATCGATCCCTAATCCCTCGGATATCCCTCCCCCTCTCCTCTCCCCCTCCACCTCATCAATCACACCCACAAACCGTCAGAGAGGGTATAAGGAGGAAATTAGAAAATGAGGCCACCTCTCCAGAATGAGGCTGATGTTGGACTCCTCCTGTCAGGGTTAACCTTCGAGCTCAGTCAATGACAGGAGCACTGAGTGGCTGAATCAATCTTTTTCTTTTTTTTTAAATAATTTTTTCTTCTTTAAAAAACAACTAAAAACTTCATATTGGATCCAGAACAGTGTGAAACGTCCGGGGAGAGAACCCGTGGTAGCTGACTTGACGAACCGAAAAAACCAAAGTGACATTTCCTTTGCGAGTTTCCTACCGTATCCGTGATTACGAGACGCATGCCAGCTTAAGTGCCCTGATACGGTTCAGCATACAGAAATATCCTCCTCTTTTCCTCCTTCTCTCTACCGCTCCATTTCTGTCCCTCCCTACTCTCTCCATTACTCGGGGATGAAGGCATGTGTCATCACAGAACGAGAAATACTAACAGACTGCAGTAGTTTGTGTCAAAGAACAAGAAAACGTTAATACACTTTTCATCTGAATCCCAGAAATATACATCTAGTGGCTGGGGCTGGATCTGGGGGCCGGGATTGGGGGCTGAGGCTGGGGCTGGGGCCACAGGGGAATGTATCATTATGCTACATTGTTTGTCTAACTTGATCTGTTATTACTTATTTCTATGAGCAGGCACAGAGTGTATGTGTGTGTATATAAAAGATTGTGTGTAGGAGAGTATACGTGTATGTGTATGAAATATTATGTGTATGAGAGAGTGTGTGTGTGTGTGTGTGTGTGTGTGTGTGTTTGAAAGACTGTGTGTGTGTGTGTGTGACAGAGAGATATATATTACCATTCCCAGTGTAGCCTGGAATCGCTGTGCTTGACTGACAGGCTCATCTCCCCACAGACTCTCAGATCATGTTTAGAGTGTCAGAGCTGGTCTGCTAGGCCTTCTGTGTGACTGTGTTTTATGTGTGTGTGTGAGTGTGTGTATGAAAGATTTATGAGATTGCGTGCGTGTGTGAGGATGTGTGTGAGTGTATGAAATATTGTGAGATAGTGTGTGTGTGAATATAAGTGTGTGTATGAAATATTGTGAGACGGTGTGTGAATCAAATAAAATCTTATTTGTGCAGTCCTTTTTACAAGCAGTGTCAGAGGGCTTCACATTATGCCCATAGAATGTTGGAGTGTGTGTGGGTGTGTGTGTGTGTGTGTTTAATAGAGACAGCAGGAGAGTGTGTGGGAATTTCCAAACTAAGAGAGGGAGGTGGGAAGGAGAGCTGTCAAACCTAATCATGTCCTATAATGTTTTGTTGACTAGTTATTGATTACAATTGAACTATTGATTTCCCAGTGCCAATATCCTTCTGCCTACTTCCATAACACAGAGTCCATGAACACCAGGGAGACTAGCAGTCCGTCAGAATACCTGGAGTGTCATCATTACTAAATGATAAAGGTCATTAGCGCTGTCTCTTCAACACCAGAGGAATCATACTTCTCCTTGACACATCTGAATAGGAATCAATTTGACATGATCGGCATTCAGACTTCATTAAGCCCGGCTAGACTGTGATCTAACCAAATGTCAATAGCTTAACAGTGTGAGTGGAACAGTCAATGAACTACTGTCCTCCATTTTCACTGTGACAAAGCTACAGTCTACCAGAGACTAGAGTCTGTGTGAGTCAGCTGAAGTAAAACTGTTTTGTTACAGTTAGTGTGTTTCTGACTTTTTCTATATTTCCTTTGGGAAACGGGATATGAAACTAACTGATAAAAAAAACTGCAACTCAAACTGATGTTATCAGAATTCATAAGTTATGAACACAACCCTTTTTACCTCCAGAGAGGTAGAATAACTCAATAGAAATACATGCATTAATACACACATGTGCAGAGACACACACGCACAAGCAAAAAACATAAGGACACACCAGCACAGACACACACACACACACAAAAGATGAAAGACAGATTGACCCAAACAGACAGCAGTCAGGTTCAGAATGCAATATAACATTTACCCTGGGCAGGTCCTGTGACTCATCTCTCTGCTCTGGCATGTCTGTGTTTTCCTGTCTGGAAAGGAGTTTTCAATCACATACAACTCTTTCTCCTTCCCGTCAGAGGGAAAGAGCAGGGGCTCAAGATGGTAATGGAATTCATTACACCGGCGTTGCAACATTAAAATCCCCTGCCTGATTGCCAGTAATGTATTCATGTGAAGGCAGGGTGGTGGAGATGGAGGTGTGTGTGTGTGTGTGAGAGAGGGATCTTGCCCAGCAGGGTAACATGTTCAGACAGCTTCTCCCTCACAGCTGCAGATCACACATGAGCATGTCATACAGGTGGTGGATGAATGACAGACTGGCGATCTCCAAGGAGACGTATTAGTATTATGGGATGTACTGTGGATTCCCCCAGGGAGACAACAGAGGATGCGAAGGAGGATAGGCTGTTGGGTGATCTATCTATTAATCCTGGTGTGAAGGACCAAAATAGACAGAGCACGTTTCGATGATGTAACGTGTCCATGTAGTAGACAGCTTTCATCAAAAGCACCATACAAGAGAGCATTTTGAACATGCAATCTCTCAATCAGCAGTCAAATGCTCTTACCACTGCGCTATACCAACTTTTTTATTTATTTACTGTATCTGTAATAGCTTGGATCATCGATTTTAGAATGATCCAGTTCAGCAGAGAGAGAGTGCTGGATGTGTGTGTGCCATGACTACAGGGCTGTGAGGAAACAGTGAACAGCTGACGGAGACCAGAAGATGTAAACGCCAAGCTACCTCCCTTTGTTCTTCTAGAGACATGAAGGTGGAATGAATATCTGTACTCTGTCAAACGTGTCTGTGCTCAAGTAGACTGTTTTTCCTTTCTTTTTATCTTCCTTTATTTCTTTCTTTCTTCAACCCCGTTTCCCTCTCTCTCTTTCTACCCCTTGTTCTCTCTACTGTCTCTCTCTCTCTCTCTCTCTCTCTCTCTCTCTCGCTCACTCTCTCGTATGTGTGGTGTGTGTTTGTTTGTGTGTGTGTGTTTGTGTCTTTGTGGCACCTCTTGGCTAATCTTCACCTGCAGCCATGGAACATTCCCTGGCGAGAAACTGCGTGTGAGTCATGACCAACACATCAGGCCTAGAGCTGGGAGGTTTGTTATGGATTTAAGAGAGAGAAGAAAGAGAGACAGAGACAGAGAGAGAGAGAGAGAGAGAGAGAGAGAGAGAGAGAGAGAGAGAGAGAGAGAGAGAGAGAGAGAGAGAGAGAGAGAGAGAGAGAGAGAGAGAGAGAGAGAGAGAGAGAGAGAGAGAGAGAAAGAAAGAGGAGCGGGACCTACCTAGTCTTACGCAACACAGTGACTAGCAGGATCTGATGCAAGAGGGAACAAGTTTGTGTCTGTATACATACTGTGACTGGCAAATACAGACCGTTCCTTGACTCCGACCACCAAAATACTGTTAAACTCTACATTTCAGATCAATTGCACACTTCTGGATGAATCTTCCATACATTTTCTGCTGTGCTTTTCTATATGCACTATTTTCATGTCGCTCTCAAAATTAAATAAACTGTAAAACTGTATCTGTATGTTGTGACTTTCTTTCAGTCTTGGTCTCTCCATTAGAAGGTCAATCAGGAAGTAATAAGTTAGTAATAAACACTTTACTGTCAGTACAGACACCTTGTCTTGGAACTATGGATCTGCTCAGAACGACTCTCTGCCGATAAACAAGATCAACAAAACAAGATAAATAAGAGAGACCTTTTCTTGACTTCTTCATGTGTCTCACTTGGAGCAAGAGAGTCTTAAATAACTGTGTTGTAGGAGAAATTATGAATGTGTTATTTGACTGTGATAGTTGACTGACAGCCTCTCACCCAAGAGCCAACCTGTTTCTGTAGCCTCACAGCACCATTGTGTTAATCACTTCAGAACTTCTCCCTTTTTCTCTCTGGCTGGGAAGTGTAATAATTAACTATTGTACACTGAATAAAAAGGTACAAGCAAAGAAAAAAAAAAGCATTTTTGCAGCAACTATTTAAACAATACCTCATTATTAAACATGCAATTGTTTCAGACAGCCAAATGAACACCAACAGCATAATTTAAAGTCATGATTGCAAAACAAGCCTTGGGCTTGAGAGAGACAAAGACAAAGAGAGAGAGAGAGCAAGAGAGAGAGAAAGAGATGAAGGGAGAGAGAGATGGAAAAAGAGACAAATAGAGAGAGAGAGAGAGAAAAAGATAGTCGGAGAGAGAGAATTCAAAGTTGTCAACACGCTCCTGTCAGATTTCATTACAACATATATCAACATTAGCATCACTAAAGAAAAAACTCCACATTCAGCCAGTAGAATATTCCAATCACAACAAAACAGTCTAGTCTTACATCAGTGAACCCTCCTGTTAACTCAACTCCAATATATTTATAATGAATGTGTTCTTTCATGCCAATAAATCCCATTGAGTTGAGTTGAAAGAGAGAAGGTTAAAGAGAATTAGAGAAAGGGAGGTAGAACCAGGTAGAACATCAATCTGTATGACCACCATAATCTCCCACTAACTCAGGGATTACCAGCAAGTATACAACAATTCGACCTAGTCTGGGATTGTACATACCATGCTGCCCGGCTGAGGTCTACACATGCTATAACACATGAAGATCTAACTGTGTTTATATACTGAGGATGCTACTACTATGAGGTACACTGTAGGGTGTGCTGAGTGTGAGATCTCCCATGTTGTGTGTTTACTATAGCCATGTTGGTGAAGATCAGACAGACGTTGTGGGCGTCTGTCTGAACTGGTGGATATAAGCACTCTGATTATGTAGCCATTCGCACAGTCAGACGGGCAGAAATGAAGACATTTGGTGTTAATGACAGGGAGCCAAATTACAACAGATATGAGACTTGGCCAGGCAGGCTAGGAGAAATAGATGAAATCTGTGTTAAATAATGCATTCGGTTTTCTTCCTATGGAGGTTTCTGCAATTAGTGAGCGGTTAAAGCAGGAGGGGGTTCCACCCCTTTGCTTCCCACTCCCTCACTTGCTCTCACACACACACACACACGCACACACACACGCGCACACACACACCCCTTCCTTCTCAGCACTGTAAGATCATGTGAGGCGTGTTGGGCCAGGCTGAACAGATGGAGGGTTTGGGCGTTGTGAAGCACCTCACTGCTGCGGCCTCTCAGGAGAGCTCTTTAAGGAGAGAAACACTCGCAATCTGCTGCTGTAATCCTACTTCCTCTCTGTCCTCCCGAACATCCCTTTCACACCAGATCAGCAAGCTACCTCTGGAGCAGGAGCCGCGATCCGGCCATGCCGGCCGTCTGTGTGGATGGTTATGTAAACAGGTCAAAACTTAAAGCTGCATGTGAGATATTGATGTGCCATTGATGCACAGGGATTGACCAATGAAGGCCCATGTTTTAAACATGCAGCAGAATGCAGAAGTGTGTTGCTCTCTGATTCGTTAATCACACCAGGGGTGTTCTAGAACATTTGCTGGCTGGGGCTGGATAATATAGAGGGACGCATGGAAAACAAGACTGTTACTAAAAATATATTCCTTTTAGGCAAATGTATGCATGTGTATAGGCAGGGAAATTGAACCTGCAACATCTAGATTCTGCAGTCAAATGCCCGACCAATGAGCTATGCCCGTTCCCAAGTAGGGAAGTAGGAGGAAGGAGTGGCTGTTTATCTACTTCAACATCTCCTACTCGGATATTAATACCTGTCCCAATCCAGGACCAGAGAACACAGTTCACTAAGAACATGTTCAATACCCGGACTAGATAACACAGTTCACTAAGAAGGACTGTTCAGTGAAAGAGACCAGTGAAAAACCAAAGCTGTATTGATCGGTGAAATTTCACCAATCAATCCATGAAGGTTGATCAAAGACTCTTAGATCAATCAATGTTCAATCAAGGTCGATCGATAATGTCCTCCAACTAAAGTAGAGGGGGCCTGGGTTGTGGAGGGGCACAGTCGATCTCATCTTTCCTGGGAGTTTTTCCTTGTCTTCCTTAAGGGTTTTAGATAGCTTTAGACATGCGCTGCCTGCACAGTACTCACGATGTGAAGCATGATGTAGTCTCCGAGACGCGGGGCGCTGTCAATGCGGACCCAGGATGCCGTCGGTGATGGTGGTGCTGAAGCCCACCGCCAGGCGGTCAGTCCTGGTGCTCGGACGCTCGTTGTTGGGCCAGGTGTAGGTGATCAGGCCCCCGCCCTTCCCAAAGATGTAAGTGGTACCCGCTGTGGAGGAGGAGAGGAGGGAGAGGTGGAGAAAGAGGGACATGTATTAGATTCAAGGCATCAGTATGTGCTCTCTAACTAGCCATGAGAGACAAGGGAAATGTCAGCATTCCACTCAAAACCAGTCCAATCTCTCTGATGAAGGACCCGGGTCCTTCTCCGACCGAGGTGCACAATCACCCGTTCTATTTCTGCTGTTAATGATATTCTGCTTCCTCCACCTGAGGTTGGAGGGACACGCTCCCAATGCAGCCCCTGCTGACCTATCCCCATCCTAAATTAGCTCCTTCCCAGGGAATAACAGAGCAGGCCGTGCAGCCAAATACGGATAAGCCTCCCAATCCTCATTCATTATACATGAGGCTGCAACCAAAGAACAAAGGCTACACTGATAAAAAGAGGGAGAATTCCAAGAGCATGGCTTGGATTTAATTTGACAAATGCACTGCAGAGAGGGCAGCCACAGCCCCTAACGCCAGGGGACGGAAGATCTGTCTCCCTGCTCCCAGCTAGTCCCCTCAGGCCACAGGTCTGCCTGGGATAGGACCACTCTGTCCAGAAACAATGTGTGCGTGCGTGCGTGTACACTAGGACAGTAAGAGATAGAAACGGAGAGAGAGAGAGAGAGAGAGAGAGAGAGAGAGAGAGAGAGAGAGAGAGAGAGAGAGAGAGAGAGAGAGAGAGAGAGAGAGAGAGAGAGAGAGAGAGAGAGAAAGATGGGGTTTGACTCAGGTTAGATTGAGTTGCGGTTTCGGTCTGAATCCATGAGAAGCTTTTCCGCACAGTAAACATCATCAAGAGATCACAACCAAGGGATCCTTCGCTGATGGACTCTGGGCTGAATCAATACCACATCCCAGCCCAGTCTGGGCAGCCGTGGACTGCAGACGCTGGCCCTTTGTGTTAGCAAAGCTTTAGAGAAAAGAAACACAGACTCTAGTTGAAATAATGGTGAGGTGGGATGAAGTGTCCTTCTTTCATTGATTAATTCCTCCTGTGTGTGTGTGTGTGCGCGTCTCTAACACCTGAACATCTGTCTGGCCGTGTGAGAGAGTGGCCAGCTGTCTAGCCATCCTCCCTCTGAAACCAAGAACAATCTGCTGTGTGGTCCCCCTGCCCAGGACTATGAGAACATATGGTGAGAGAGAGAGAGAGAGAGAGAGAGAGAGAGAGAGAGAGAGAGAGAGAGAGAGAGAGAAAGAGAGAGTAAGGGACAGAGAAGAAGGAGAGGGAGGAAGAAAGAGGACAGAGAGGGGGGAGATCAAAAGAGAGAGGGAGAAAGAGAGAGAGAGAGAGAGAGAGAGAGAGAGAGAGAGAGAGAGAGAGAGAGAGAGAGAGAGAGGGGGGAGAGAGACTGGAAGAAGAGAAAAGGGAATAAACCACCAGCTAACTCTCAATTTGTCCTCAGGCAAAGACAGAGCACCACAGCTCCATCAAAACCTGTGATGACTGCCAAACCCTGTCTAAGGGTCTCTGGGCTGTGTTCAGCTTC
>NC_085025.1:6138012-6175004 GCF_963692335.1 Osmerus eperlanus
TGCAATGTCCCTGCCACCTCAGCCAACGAAGACAAGGCAGTGGCCTCCATTACCCAGAATCCTCCTGGGGGAGCAGGTGCCCAGACAGTGGGTCAGATAGCTGTCTGGTGCCTGCAGTTGAGTTCTTAGCCCACATTCAGGCCCTGTCCTTCCAGGTTAACATCTGCTGTCTCGTGGAGCAGGGGGAACCTGGACTGAGTGCCAGATTGACATGTATCAAACTGTGACGCGGTGTTCCTTCACACTGCTGGGGATTCGTTCTCCAGGACAGTGCTGGCACTGGGCACCTTTACTGGAACTGTGGTGTGTTTGTGTGTGTGAGAGAGAGAGAGAGAGAGAGAGAGTGTGGGCATGTGTTTGAACTGGATGTGTTCTGTGTACACTGTCTGTGCATGTGTGTGAGAGAGGGTGCGTGAGTGTGTGTCTCTGTAAGAGATTCAGAGAGTGCTGAGTTCTGCGCACGTGTGTTCACCCAACCCCCATGATACATGAGATCTCCATGGGTACGTGAGACACAGGGGGTCCATATCTCACACAACATGCACACACGCTTCATATCTCAAGAAAACACACACGGACACAAAATCCCACCCACCTTCACACACACACACACACACACACAAAAAGTCTTCCTATCTCGAGAAAACACACACAAACCCCAATGCCCTCACACACATGCACCTTCACAAATAAACACACAAACACAGTCTTCATATCTCAAGAAAACACACACAGACCCCCCCCCCCACCCCACATGCACACAGCCTCGCACACACCTTCACACACACACCCCTCTCTTCTTGTCTCTGTGTTGTTGGTGTGCTTTTATCTCGATCCTCGTTATCGCCAGGGCATTCAGCAGAGCTGGCACCCCGGGGAACAGGAAACAGAACACACAGTGAGGTGCAGTCCAATATTCCACAACACCACCGGCACTCACACAGACACAGAATGAGACAGAGAGAGAGGGAGAGAGAGGGAGAGAGAGGGAGGGACGGATGAAAGGATAGAGAGAGGGATGGATGGGTGGAGAGAGACGAAGACAGAGGGATGGAGGGAGAATACAAAGAGAGGGAGAGAAAGTGAGAAAGAGGGATGGAGGGAGAGGGAGGGAGCGAGAGGAAGAGAGAGAGGAAGAGGGAGATGGAGAGAGAGAGAGACAGATTGACACACTGTTAATCTCTGCCCCCTTCCAAATTGACAGAGAGAAGATAACCTCCTCAGTCACATTCAGCTGGCCTTTATTGATATGAATTTTCATGCCATATTTCATACATGAGAATCTATAAGCTTCCCCTCCACTCCTCCACAACGCCCAGATCATACAATCATACTTCATTCATTGCGCTGAAAGCACGCCTCTGTAATCTCCAGGTATTATCTCACTTTTGCAGGCTTTCATCATCTGGTAATGAATATCTGCAACTGTTCAACTCGTTCTCTGAAGGGAGGAGGAGTAGCCGTGATTGAACGCTCCCTCTTCCCTCCTTTGCTGTGAGCAAGTTCTCCAAACCAGGAAAAATAGCTGCAATTACGACAGCGGGAGTATTCCCATGGTGGAGACACTGTTCCATCATTCACAGGCCGTACGGTGGAGCAGCCCTGGGTGGGGGTGATGGATGGAGGCTAATGTGATGTGACGAATGGCTTCGACAAACAAAACAAACAGACCCCAACTGATTCCCACAGTCTGTCCCCCCCATCCTCATCACTGCTGGTGTTAATCTGGAGGGAACCATGGATGGGGTGGTGTGGAGGAGAGGGGTAGGGGATGTAGCAGGGTTGGGGGGCGGGGGAGGATGAGAGGATTTTGGGAGGGAGGGGGGGTGAGGGAGTAGAAGGACTACTTCAGTTTCAATGCTTAAAGCTCTCATTTATATGGGGAGAATTGCAACTTGATTTCCATTAGATTAGGATTAGAATTTACCATATAATACAGTATATATAGCACTGTAAAACATCGACGGTGGTGAATGATTCGAAATGTGGTGAAGTATTGGTGGTTTATGGAGACTGCATGAAGACAAGCTTCAGTACATTTAGTACAGTACTACCAACCTCTCAAGGACAACCTATCACTGTTGTAACAGTACTCAATGGAGAATGACGTGAGCTGGTATCAAACAGCTTGATCTGCCATCTGTACTGTTGTGTTGAGGAGAGAAGACAGGAAGAAAGAGTGAGAAAACAGGGAGTGAGAGCGAGAGAGAGAAGACAGGGAGGGAGAGCGAGTGAGAAGACAGGGAGGGAGAGCGAGAGAGAAGACAGGGAGGGAGAGCGAGAGAGAAGACAGGGAGGGAGAGCGAGAGAGAAGACAGGGAGGGAGAGCGAGAGAGAAGACAGGGAGGGAGAGCGAGAGAGAAGACAGGGAGGGAGAGCGAGAGAGAAGACAGGGAGGGAGAGCGAGAGCGAAGACAGGGAAGGAGAGCGAGAGAGAAGACAGGGAGGGAGAGCGAGAGAGAAGACAGGGAGGGAGAGCGAGAGAGAAGACAGGGAGGGAGAGCGAGAGAGAAGACAGGGAGGGAGAGCGAGAGAGAAGACAGGGAGGGAGAGCGAGAGAGAAGACAGGGAGGGAGAGCGAGAGCGAGAGAGAAGACAGGGAGGGAGAGCGAGAGAGAAGACAGGGAGGGAGAGCGAGAGAGAAGACAGGGAGGGAGAGCGAGAGAGAAGACAGGGAAGGAGAGCGAGAGAGAAGACAGGGAGGGAGAGCGAGAGAGCAGACAGGGAGGGAGAGCGAGAGAGAAGACAGGGAGGGAGAGCGAGAGCGAGAGAGAAGACAGGGAGAGAGAGAGAGAAGACAGGGAGAAAGTGAGGAGGAGGAAATGAGAAGATGTAGCTTTGCTGCTGCTGTATTCAGTGGGCTTGGTCAGTGTTGGAGAGTGAGAATCAGTAGAGAGAGAGACAAAGAGAGGGAGGGAGAGACAGAGAGAGAGACTGTGAAACTATGTAGTCTTCCTCAGACTGTTGAAAGCAGGCATCAGACACAAGGAGGGATCTCAAGCTGCCTGTCTGGTAAACAGACACAACATGCACAAGGTGTTACTTTAGATTACCTTCTGCCTCAAACACTGCTTCAACATTTGACTTGTAAAACACAGACATGAACAAACATACATACACACATTATGTATTCAATACAAATGCCCACACATACACACAAACACACTGGTCAAGCAGAAAATAAGCCAAAATACTCCCTCCCTCCCTCCCTCCCCCCCCCCCTCCCTCCCTCCCTCCCTCCCTCCCTCCCTCCCTCCCTCCCTCCCTCCCTCCCTCCCTCCCTCCCTCCCTCCCTCCCTCCCTCCCTCCCTCCCTCCCTCCCTCCCTCCCTCCCTGCCTGCCTGCCTGCCTGCCTGCCTGCCTGCAGCTCTGACACTTTCTTTGTTGTCTGGCAGGATAGACGGAGAAGAGAAGAGCCTTTCTATGAGTTTTTTTCTCTCCTGTTGGAGATGTCAGTTCCTGTGCTGGGTGGGAGGAAGGGGCTGTCTGAGGTGTTTGCACCGCATTCAACCCGGGCTGCGCAACTCCACCTCCCCTCTGGACAGCAGAAGAAGAACGAAGGAGAAAGATGAGAGGAGGTAAAGAGGGAGAGCAGTTAAAAAGAGGTGGATACCAGAAAATTCGAAAGAGAGAGGGCAACGAAGAAAAGAAAGAGAAGTAGAGCAAGGGCGAACGAGAGAAAGGTAGCGCGTGCTTCCACAGTTAGTGCTCTAAAACTGTGACTGTGCGTTCGGCAATTTGTATTTTCCTTCACAGTCCTTCACACTTTTGCACAGCAGGGATATTAAGACAAGCGTCTCCCACCATCCCATAATACACGGCAGACGGCCAGGGAAGCTTGGCGTGCAGCATCCGGTCGCGCGCGGTCCGTAGAGAATAGGGTGATGGGTGATCTCCTGGAGACTCACAGTTTCCAAGCTGGCTTTCGAGAGGAGAATCATTTATAATTGATTCGTCCCCAGAGGAACATGGTACCTGTTTGCTTACGCATCACACAGCCCCACTCTGAGAAAGGAAAGACCTTCAAATACCCACCGCACTGTAACAACCACTTCTCAAAACTCATCCAATGGCCACATTTCTTTTACCCTGAGCTAGTTTTCTTACACTGAAAATCTTTGCAGCTGTCAAATCATAGCCAGTAAAAGCAATTTTCCTCCTCTACTCAGCGCCCGGCAAACCTAATGTTCTATCACTGAAAGGTTTGGGTAAATGAATATGTTAATGTCCTCAAAATCACAAGCTGTTTGCATACTCTGATGCACTCCCCAGGAACAGTAGGAGTGAGACTGTGACTGTCTGCATGAGGTGATAATTATTGAGACACATCAAGAAGAAAAAAAATGCAGATTAAAAAGGGCACTTTAAAGTACAATCCATCTTGCATGTGATGTCAAATGCTGCTGAGACAGACAGACAGACATGGAGAGACATAGACAGACAGACATGGAGAGACATGGAGAGACATGGACAGACAGACAGACATAAAGAGGCAAGGACAGACAGACAGATATGGAGAGACATGGACAGACAGACAGACAGACATAAAGAGGCATGGACAGACAGACGGATATGGAGAGACATGGACAGACAGACATGGAGAGACATGGACAGACAGACATGATGAGGCATGGACAGACAGACATGGAGAGACATGGACAGACAGACATGATGAGGCATGGACAGACAGACATGGAGAGACATGGACAGACAGACAGACAGACATGAAGAGGCATGGACAGACACAGACAGACAGACATGGAGAGACATGGAGAGACATGGACAGACAGACAGACATGAAGAGGCATGGACAGACAGACAGACAGACGTGGAGAGACATGGACAGACAGACATGAAGAGGCATGGACAGACACAGACAGACAGACATGGAGAGACATGGAGAGACATGAAGAGGCATGGACAGACAGACAGACATGAAGAGGCATGGAGAGACATGAAAAGGCATGGACAGACAGACAGATATGAAGAGGCATGGACAGACAGACAGACATGGAGAGACATGGACAGACAGGCAGGTAAACAGATAGATCTTTTGTCAAAACCATCTCTTCACCCTGATTCTATTTCTGAGACATATTCTGTGAGTCCTGTGTCTTTATTCTGCCTCCCCCAACACATATTTCCACCTAGCTTTGAAGAACCGGACTCCGCGAAGAGAGAGAGAGAGAGAGAGAGAGAGAGAGAGAGAGAGAGAGAGAGAGAGAGAGAGAGAGAGAGAGAGAGAGAGAGAGAGAGAGAGAGAAAGCTGAAGAGAAGTAGTTTCTTCTCTGAAGCAGGTCTAATCCACTCTTTGATATTGACAACATCAAATGAAAAAGCACTTGAGCCTTGAAACTCGTGAGGCTCTGCTACGCGTACTCTGTTAGAGAGACACAGTCACGTGACCCGGGCTGGGAACTCTGCACTGATCAGTTCCATCCGTGATGCTGTATCACAGCCACCATACAGACAAGGCCTGAGAGATGACAGTGATGAGATAGTCAAGATGTTATTGTGGCAGTCGGTGGGATGTGGTTATTGTCGCACCGTGCCTTGTAGCTGAGATGGGGTGTAGCTGTGCCTGGTATATACAGAATGCTCCTTGACTCTGACCATCGTAACACTGTTAGAACTATGCACTTCTGATACTTTCTACAGTATATGTGCTGTTTTTACCTTCGCTTTGGATAAAAGCTAAATGAATAAATCGTAAGTATATTTGTAAACCTTTCAGAGTGTGAGAGTTCACTCCATTTATGATAGACAACATCTCATGTACGATTCAGACAGTACTTGAGAGTTCCAGATCTATGAAGCAGACAGTACTTGAGAGTCCCAAATCCATGATACAGACAGTCCATGAGAATACTTCGTATAATCTACTACATCATATATTGTTCTGGGTAGGGGTGTGTGGTACAGTAGGTACGGTAACAGTAGGTAAGGATCCGAGAGGGATAACGCTCTCCTGTTCCCGTTGCCATGGAACCGGTTGCTACCGTCAGGTCGTCTTGTCCAGGTGAGGCTGAGGTCTTGTCAGAGAGAGATAGAAGGAGAGCGAGGGAGAGAGAGAGAGAGAGAGAGAGAGAGAAGGAGAAAGGTAGAGGGAGAAAGAGATGGATAGAGGGAGAGAGAGAGGGATAGAGAAATGGAGAGAGGGACATAGAGAGAGGGACAGAGAGTGAGGGAGAGACTTCTGCAGTGGTCCTTCATGGATGTAATGTTCAGTAACACTTTTATCCAAAGCTATTTGTTTTGGGCATTTGAACCTGCGACTTCTTGATCTGCCATCAAACGTTCTAACCACTGAGTTATACCTTTACAATGGATTAAATTAACTGGACAGAGAATTTGATAGAAACACAATATTTTTTTTAAGCTTGCTTTGCAAAAAGTAGCAAAAAAAAAGAAGTTTAAACTAAAGGTTGCCAAGGAACTGAGGTGGGTGTTGATGGAGTGATTGGGTTTAAGTGGCCATTTCCCCAGAACACCTGTACGGGTGGCAATGATGTCAGGTCTGTGTGGTCAGTCTCATCTGTCCACTTTCTCATCGCTTCACACACGCAATCAAGAGTCCGGGAGTGGGAGTGGGGAGGAGAGCAGGTGGCAATCACCGTCCATCAGGTGGCTTTGAGTCGCTCTGAGACTCGAAGGCCGACTCTAGGCAGCAGGCCGGGGAGGGGGTCTAAGTGGGACTATTAGCCAGGCCTCCCTGCAGGGGGTGTTACAGCTATTTATATTGTATTTTTGTTACAGCTATGCAGGTCCGCACTCAAAGTTAAATCTAAGATAACAGAATCTTTACAAGGACATTAAAGGGAAAAGTTATTGAAAGTTTGCAAGATCCAAGAAGACAATTGAGCATCTTAAAAAAGGAACCAGGGTACATGTCAACAATAACTGTGTTGAAAGCTGGAACGAGCGCTTGCGGTCAGTGGCCCCTCAAGGCTGACGCTGACCACACCGCGCCGACCTCACCATGCCGACCAGAGAATAAGTGAGTGAAGTGCTGATCGATATGGTCAGAAGTCCAGCAGACAGCTCTAATGAACAGAATCCTTAAAGAAGCCTGCATATGGATCTGTATCTAGGGGTGAGGAGGAGAGCGAGGAGGGGAGGGAATGGAGAAGGTGGCAGTGGAGGGAAGAAGGGAGCATGGGAGCATGGGAGGAGGGAGGTGAAGGAGGATGGAGGAGGGGGTAAGGGAGGAGGTGGAGGAGGTGAAGAAAAGGGAGGAGGTGAGGAGGCTGAGGGAGGAGTGGAGGATGGGTGGGTGGAGGGAAGGAGGGAGGGAGGGAGGAGGAGGGGATTAGGTACCGGGATTAGGGGATTGAGATAAAGGCCGTCTGGGGTTGAGGGGATAGTTGGCCCGTCAGGCGGACATGCGGGGGTCTGAGTGTGTCTCAGTGTCTGGCTAATTAAACCAGAGTCTGTAGGGGACCAGGATGGGAGGCTCTGATACAGCCGCTCCATTGTTGCTGCTCTGCAGCAACAATGCAGTGCAGTCCTCCACAGAACAATGACCTGGCTTACTGACTGAATGACATGCTTACTGACTGACTGACTTACTGACTGACTGTTTGAATGCTGTTTGAAAGCAGAAGGGGATGGCGGGTCTGTTCTGTATGTCTTTTGGCTTGTGTACACACATGTGCATGTCCGTGTTTCCTTGTTTCACTCTGTGCTTGTTCTGCATTTCATGTGTGTGGGATTCTTAAGTGTGCATTGCTGTCTGTGTGTGTGTGTCTACAGTGTGTGGGAGCCAAGGTGCAAGCTGGTGTGTGTATACTACAAGGTGGAGAATCTCCTCCTTTTCCTTCCTTGTTCACAAAGACCCTTTCTTTCACAGAGCCTTTGAAGGTGTACTTAGTGGAACTGATGAGAAATTGAAAGCAGGGGACAGCAGGGGCTTTTCAACAGCTCATGAAAGGCTAAAGAAACCTGGCATCCCGAGTCAGTAAAACAGGCGGGGGTTTTGGATTGAGGGAGGAGATGGAAAAGATCGGAGGAGGGAGAGAGGGAGAGAGAGGGGGAGAGAGAGAGAGAGAGAGAGAGAGAGGGAGAGGGAGAGGGAGAGGGAGAGAGAGAGAGAGAGAGAGAGAGAGAGAGAGAGAGAGAGAGAGAGAGAGAGAGAGAGAGAGAGAGAGAGAGAGAGGGGGGGGAGAGAGAGATAGAGGGAGGGAGAGAGAGAGAGAGAGAGGGAGAGAGAGAGAGAGAGAGGGAGAGAGGGAGAGAGAGAGAGGGAGAGAGAGAGAGGGCTGCAGGCGATACCTGCATACAAGGTTGGCTGCGATCCCCTAAGCTTCTACCCCTGCACATCTGGCTTATTTGACACGGTAGAAAATGAGCAGAGGTATAATCCAGACAGCCAGTGATGGCTGGAACAAACCCTGCACACACACACTCACACACACACACACACTGATCACTGCCTTGGAAGGACAGAGAAAACTGCGGTTTTGCTCTTCAACTGACCAGTGCTTGTCCATTAGTGGGCAACACGTTACAGGAAGCTACCATGGACCAATTACTAATGCCTACAGTTTCAACATTGTAGGTACATGCTGTAGGAACTGTTCTGTACTTACACGTCATTATGCTTTAGTTACATCACACATTATAACAGCACTTATTTGGCAACACGTCACAAAGGTTACATCAACGACCATGCAACTACGTATATTGTGATACTGATATGTAGGTGCATGGTAGTTGATGTAAACTCAATGTAAAGTGTTGCCCAGTCGTTTTCGGACAGACAGATGAGGCCATTTTACAGTCCACACATGAATCTACCTCATCAAAGGGATAACATCAATCCATCGACTCGCCTGATAGGGCAACAGGTGGCCCACAGACCCTGTCACCCTATCAGCATCTGACTTCATTTCCTCCCCGAGTGGTCATGAATACTGATTGTCTGGTGCCGAGCTACACCAGGTGGGTGAGTGTACACAGTGGGGACAGTTTTCACATGAGATGTCATCCATTATGGAGAAGGTCACAATCACTTGGACAGTTTCTCCCTCTCTCTACTGCCTCCTGCCTCACGGCCTCGTCTCAGGCCCTTCTCCCTCTCTCTGTACTGCCTCCTGCCTCACAGCCTCGTCAAAGACCATTCTCCCTCTCTCTACTGCCTCCTGCCTCACAGCCTCGTCTCAGACCCTTCTCCCTCTCTCTGTACTGCCTCCTGCCTCACAGCCTCGTCTCAGACCCTTCTCCCTCTCTCTACTGCCTCCTGCCTCACATCCTCGTCTCAGACCATTCTCCCTCTCTCTACTGCCTCCTGCCTCGTATCAGACCCTTGTCCCTCTCTCTACTGCCTCCTGCCTCACAGCCTCGTCTCAGACCCTTGTCCCTCTCTCTACTGCCTCCTGCCTCACAGCCTCGTCTCAGACCCTTGTCCCTCTCTGTACTGCCTCCTGCCTCACAGCCTCGTCTCAGACCCTTGTCCCTCTCTCTACTGCCTCCTGCCTCACAGCCTCGTCTCAGACCATTCTCCCTCTCTCTACTGCCTCCTGCCTCACAGCGTTGCTTGTACGATGGGCTCCATTTCTTTGATTTGACGTGAGAAGGGTTAGATGTGGGGCTGCAAAAATAATGACATTAATGTGCTCTAACTTGTGTTCACAGGCTGACGTAGTCCAACTCTTTCTGGGATAGGTTGTTTCACAATTTGTGTACGTTTTATAAGAGTAAAAAATGGGTCCGATGGCTGAGCGGTTAGGGAGTCGGGCTATTAATCAGAAAGTTGTTGGTTCAATTCCTGGCTGTGCCATATTACGTTGTGTCCTTGGGCAAGGCACTTCACCCTACTTGCCTCGGGGAGAATGTCCCTATACTTACTGTAAGTCGCTCTGGATAAGAGTGTCTGCTAAATGACTAAAATTTAAAAAGAGGATTGATGGATGGAACAGGGGAAGTCACAGTCAGACGAGTGTGTGTATGTCTCTTCAAGAGGAACTTCCACATCAAACAAGCTGGTGGAGGAGCAACATCAAAGCTTCTGCACAAGAACATTTTGCTCCGTCAGATTGAGAATGACCTTGATCCATTCAAACTTTCCTCTCCTCCAATCACACGTTCTGTGTTCACCCTACCGGGGCCAGACAAAGATGGCTTTCAGATCCAGTTCTAAAAATACTCCAGTCCTATTCACATATTTTAACATATACCGGAATTATGGAACAATACTATTTTACCAAGTGTTTGTGTGTGTGCGTATTTTATCTTTTCATGCAACTATAGTATTTTTTTTAACAAGCATCGTTTAATATTGCCTTCAAGAAGACCCTGCATAATGCAGCCCAGTGTGGGATTTTAGATGGTATGCCAGCATTCAATGTGTGTGTGTATGAGTGTGTGTGAGTACTGTGTGTGAGTAAATTTTACATTACATTTAGTCATTTAGCAGACGCTCTTATCCAGAGCGACTTACAGTAAGTACAGGGACATTCCCCCGAGGCAAGTAGGGTGAAGTGCCTTGCCCAAGGACACAACCCCCCCTATTTTGACGATCTGAAACGCAAGTATCAAACCGCAAAGCGCAAGTAACTTTATGGGCGGGTCTCCGGCTCGGTTGCTATTTTGCCGGCGGGATAAATGACTTTGCGCCTGGCGCAAATCTAAAATGGGTAGGTCCTAAGTAGCTACATTACTAATGGGTGTGGTTTGGGCGTAACGTGCAATAAACCAATCAGAGCGTCATCTCACATTCCCTTTAAGAGCAGCGCTTGTTCCATGGCGGATTGCTATTATAACGGCGTATTTGCCAGGCGCACGCCAGGAGCGGTTCACAGCCAAGGAGACCGACGTTCTAGTCAGGGCCGTAACAGATAGATAAGTGACATTGTATGGGAAAGGCAGAGCAGTTTTCTCATTGCACTAAATTTCCCGCTCATGCTGCTCATTCAAATTCTTATTCTTATTTTTATATAGCCTACCCTATATTTTATTTTTTTAATTGTTTGGTTCTTGGAATTAGTTTAACTATTGTACTTTTTTACTTAATTTAAGACCCGTATATGTTTATTGTTTGCACCTTCCTGCCACAGTAAATTCCGTGTTTGTGTAACATAGGCTACATGGCGAATAAACCGAATTCTGATTCTGATTCTGATGGAGATGGGAGAAGAAACCCACCCAAATTAGCTTCGGTTAAACAGGCGTGGGAGAAAATTGCCACAAATGTTACAAATCATGTTCACATACATAGAGATTTCTCATGAAATCTTTTTATAATCATTGAAGAAATGTAACACGCCATAAATCAAAACAATGTAACGTAGCTTCGCAGAAAGAAGACCCTGGCCTCGCCAGCAGTGTGCACAGACCAAGCTTGCGCCCTTAAAATAGCATCTGAATAATGCGCCATTGACTTTAGACCACATTTTTCCTGGTCAGTGGCGGAATTGTTTTTCGGAAACTGCAAAATAGCACCAGGGAACGTTTGCGCCGGAACACGCCTCCTTTTTCGCTGAACCGCCCACGGGAGCGCAAGGTCATTTCGACGTGCGTCTGTGGAGGGAAAAGTCCGCTTTGCGTCGAGTGCAAACTAGGAATGATACTTGCGTCGTTGACAAACTCAATTGCGCTGGGTGCAAGATCGGGCCCAACGTCATTTGGCAGAGCCGGGAATCGAACCGGTAACCTTCAGATTACTAGCCCGACTCCCTAACCGCTCAGCCACCTGACTCCCACTACTGTGTGTATGAGTACTGTGTGTGTGTGTGTGTGTGTGTGTGAGTACCCTGTGTGTGTGCTTCTGATCTAAGTGACCTATACTGTATGCACACTCTGTCTTTGTGCCAACCAGAAGATAGCCCAGAGCCCATCTCCCCATTACAGTCAGTGTGTGTATGGCTGTACACATGCTTGTGTGTGTGTGTTCATGCTTGCATGTGTGTTCCCATAGCCCAGTGTGTGTGTATGTTACCATAGCACAGGGATCTGATTGCTTTCTTAATGGTGAGAGTGGCTGGCTGTGTAGTTGCAGAGGGGCTCAGCGGAGCATAGAGACACATCACCACACCTCTGTAATTAGAGGGGAAATAAACCAGCATCGCACACACACACACACACAAGTACGACAGAACCTCACCTCTTGCTACCTTCCACTGCTCTCTCTCTCTCTCTCTCTCTCTCTCTCTCTCTCTCTCTCTCTCTCTCTCTCTCTCTCTCTCTCTCTCTCTCTCTCTCTCTCTCTCTCTCTCTCTCTCTCTCTCTCTCTCTCTCTCTCTCTCTCTCTCTCTCTCTCTCTCTCTCTCTCTCTCTCTCTCTCTCTCTCTTCTCACACACACACACACAAACAAACTGGGCCTACCACCGAAATCACGCCTGATATCTACCAAGGTCTCTAAACAAATGGGTTTCTGAGTAAGCGAAAATACATGCTTTTATATGGGCTGTAATACAGTATGTGTCAACAGCATTATGGATGAAAGAGTAATTCCACACACTCCGTAATCTCAGTTTCAAAGACATACACAAAAAAAAAAAAAACACCACACTATAATCTCTTAACCCGTCTTCCACACTTTTTCCAGGGTAAATGTGATTCATTCCTTCGAGATTGAACGAGTGTGAGTATTTATCTGCCAAGCACACAAAGCACAGGTGGCAATGCATCTGTACTGTAACCAACCCTGACGGGATGAGAGATAACCAAACACCAGGAAGAGACTGTAGATAACCAAACACCAGGAATATAGATAACCAAACACCAGGAAGAGACTGTAGATAACCAAACACCAGGAACATAGGTAACCAAACACCAGGAAGAGACTGTAGGTAACCAAACACCAGGAATATAGATAACCAAACACCAGGAAGAGACTGTAGATAACCAAACACCAGGAATATAGATAACCAAACACCAGGAACATAGGTAACCAAACACCAGGAACATAGATAACCAAACACCAGGAACATAGGTAACCAAACACCAGGAACATAGGTAACCAAACACCAGGAACATAGATAACCAAACACCAGGAACATAGGTAACCAAACACCAGGAACATAGATAACCAAACACCAGGAACATAGATAACCAAACACCAGGAACATAGGTAACCAAACACCAGGAACATAGGTAACCAAACACCAGGAACATAGGTAACCAAACACCAGGAACATAGATAACCAAACACCAGGAACATAGATAACCAAACACCAGGAAGAAGCAGTGTTTCTGGGCGCCAGCCTCATTATGTCATATCTGCATCATCAGCCCAGGCAGCGAGGTTCTTTTATCATGCTGAGAACACACACTGATGCTCGCTCTCTTTTACACTAAAACACTTCACCATTAAATCAGTTTTTAATGCTAATCCGTAGCCGTCCCGAACGTAGCCTGGCTTTTAATTAAATGGGACGTATTCAATTTCACCCTCGCTCGTAATTAACTCCTCGTGAGCCAGACTGGCGCAGGGGGTCTTGGTACCCAAAGCTGATTTCAATTAACCAAGTGAAACCCAACCAGTCACCAGCACACGGTGTAATGACACAGACAACACTCTATAGCAGTATATATGTCGTAATAATAATGACTTTATCCAAAGGGTGATTTGAACCTGCAACCTCTAGATCTGCAGTGAAACTCTGTACTGCTGAGCTGTACCCATCCCATAGATGTGTAGCGTTGACCAACGACTCCACTTGCAACAGTACTGTACGAGAAAGAGGAGGCATCATAATTTAGCATGATTTTATTTTGCAAACAGACTTGCAAGAAGCATCTCACTCCATTTTAGGCGAATTAATAACAGGATTATTCAGCCATAACGCATCACGCTTACATTTCTCTCCAAGATGGAGGCAGAAATACATCATTTTCGTGTTGCCAATAAATCGATAGAACATTACGCCGACGCACAGAGAGTTCCCGTGAGGGGAGGGGACATCACCAGGGGATTACCTACTCTGCTCCTCTCTGAAGGGAGGGAGGGAGAGAGGGAGGGAGGGATGAGAGGAGGAGTGGAGGAGAGGAGGAAAGGAGGAGAGGAGGGAGGAAAAGAGGAGGAGATCTAAGGAAGAGAATAAGCAGGAAAGGAGACAGAAGGAGAGGAGGACAATGTCAGCTCTTGAAGACCAGCAGAGGAGTAAACAAGATGGAGGAAAGAGGATGACGGGAGGAGGAGTAGAGAGCGGAGCATGATTGGTAGAGAAGGAGAAAGTTGCGGAGGATGGGGTGGGGAGGGACTGCCAGGGTGGGTGAGGGGTGCCTGAGGGGTACAACCACACTTGGACATTCTTCAGCCTCTTATATACCTGCTCACTGATGGAGGAAGGGGCTGGTCTCCGCTGAGGGATGGTAATTCTCTTTAATGACATACATCCATCGCACCCCTCCCAAACCTCTCATTGAATTTCCATTCTAACCACTGCACTGGGGCAAATATTACTATGCATGTCATGCTTGTGAGTTGGTGTATGGGGATGTGTGTGTGTGTATATGTGCGTGACATCTCTGAATGAGTGAGTGATGTAAAGTTATGCGCGTGTCCCTGCAGCTATGAAAGCCATTAGTTGGAGCCACACCTGAGAAGAGAAACCGACACTGTCCCCAAACCACCACTTATTAACTTCCATCTCACAATGCAAATGATCTCCTCAAGGTATTAATGTATTCTCACTGACCTAGGGGGGCCAAAGAGGCCTCTCTCTCCTTCTCCTCCTTCTCTTTCCTCCTTCCTCCTTTCTCTCTCTCCTCTCTCTCTCTGTCAGTCTCTCACCCTCTTTCTCCTTCTCTCCCAATCTGTCTGTCTGTCTGTCTGTTCTTCTCTTTCTCCTTCTCTATCGCTTTCCTTTTCTCTCTTCATCCTTCTCTCTCCCTGTCTTTCTCACCCTGTCTCTATTTCCCCAAGTCCTGGAGAAAACTAGTTTGTTTGGGTGACATTTGTGATAAAGAGAGAGTTCATGGATGATGAATTGTTCCTCCAAGGAAGAACACCACCATTTTTCTGCTGAAATACAGATGAATAGATTGGTTGGAGGGTTGGTGGGTTGTTGGTGAGTTCGATAGCATTGATATTCTGTTGGAATCAGGCCTCAGGAAATGCAGACTGCCTCTGGGGAACAGCAAGCAGGAAGAGTCTCAACTACATTCAAGTTTAGTTGATGACGGAAGAATATGGTTAAACGAGAAGGAGAATGGGGAGAGA
This sequence comes from Osmerus eperlanus, assembly GCF_963692335.1. Taxonomy (NCBI): domain Eukaryota; kingdom Metazoa; phylum Chordata; class Actinopteri; order Osmeriformes; family Osmeridae; genus Osmerus; species Osmerus eperlanus. The sequence goes on from NC_085025.1 coordinate 6,153,177, forward strand.
AGGAGAGAGAGAAGGGGAGAGGGAGAAGGAAAAGATGGGGAGCTGGGGAAAGAAAGAAAGAGCAAGAGAGAGAAAGGGTAGAGAGAGAAGATAGGGGAAAAAAAGAGAAAGAGAGAATTGATTTTGATATGAAACAGAATGAAGAGTGGGCACTGAAAGGGAGAGAGACGAGACGGAGAGAGAGAAAAAGAAACAGAGAATGAGATGAAGGCGATAAAGAGAGCGAGAGGGACAGAGAGAGAGAGGAGTGATCCTTGTGGAGACCTTCTGCCTCCTCCTCTCTTCCCTCGCTCCTTTCTCCTAGCTGCAGACTAGGCCTCTGGCTACAATAGACCAGTATCTCTGTCAGCCCAGCCCTGCTCTCCCTCCATCCATCCGTCTCCCCCTACCTCCCTACCCATCTCCACCCATCTCCACCTCTCTCTCTCTCTCTCTCCCTCCATTCGTTTCTCCCTACCTCCATTCCTCCATTCCTCACTCCCTACCACTATCCCTCCCTACCACCCTGCTTCCATCCCTCTCTCCCTGCCACCTCCCTCCCTGCAGTATGTCCTTGTGCTGGAGCCATCTCCATCATGGTGACCTTACCCATCTATTCACATACCCCCCACTGTGTGTCTACCTGCCCCAACATCAGGCTGTCCTCAGGCTTCCTGTCCCCCAAGGAGAAAAACACCACCATCCCTCTCTCCAGCTCTCTCCCTCCCATTCTCCTTCTCCGTGCCTCTCTCTCTCTCTCCTTCCCTCTCTCTCTATTCTTCATCTCACTCCGTCTATATCTCACTTTCTCTATCTCCCCTCTCCATCTCTCTCTCCCTCTATCTCCCCTCTATATCTCTCTCTCTCCCCCTCCTAACACTCTTTCTAAAGTTCCAAACCCTACTGAGGGATTTAAGTCACAATGGGAAACGATATGTGGAAATGAAACAATCTAGAATCAATACTTACATTTTGATTACCCATGAGCCTCTGCGGATGTTGTGAAAGTAAACTGCTCATGGTCATCAACATAGGGCCTGTTTAGGCTAACTGAGAGGATTCATGTTATCATGCAAACTGTGACTGGGTTAAATACATTTCTATGCTGAATTGTGTGGTAACGTGGTTTAACATCTGGTAAAAACAAGTTAATATTGGTAACATTGGTTCTCACATTTGGTTTGTTTCAAGGAGCAACAGTTAGCAACCGCTAGCTCTTATCTAATCCAGGGTTCTGTTGCTATAGTTGACAAGTTACCACTGGTCCTATGAAATACAAACTACCATGTTGTGACGGTCGTTGTCTCAACCTTGATATATTATACTAAAACACCTGGGTTCCCTTTGCAGTAAAAAATTTTCCCAGCTAGGCGCAATGATTTTGTGAAACAGGTTAGCCATTAAAATACGTGCCCTCGGGAACACAAGAGTGGAATCCAAGAGAGAAACGCGAAACAAAATGGCCGAATCTCAATTAGGCGCCAAATAGCAAGGCTCAGCAGGAACTCAGAAACCAATCACATCTTGATAATGAAGCGGAGGAAGTGATTTAAATCTGAGACGTTCCTTAACACACTTTCAAAGCCACAAGTCATTAGCTAGCTCAAAAACATGCTAATACCCACCATTACTTCAACTAGACTTCACAGAAAATAGAACCGAGTGTCTAACAAGCAGAAGCTATGTTCAGCCTAATGTTCCCACTTCACTGGAGGGCTGTGAAGGGACAGAATGTATGGACTGTTATTTCTTTGAGACACAGTTTCAACGAGACACTTGGGACCTGTGACTATTCACACACGCCCTATTCATAATAAAAAAGTGAGTTTTGAAAATGAAATTGTGTCTTTTATAGCTAGCACGTGTGTGTGAGTGTTTCTGTGCCTCTTTATGTGTGTGTGTTCCTGTTTTTGTGTTCACACTGAGCCCTGAGGCTAAGCAGGTTTCAGTCCTCTCTCCCTCTTTCAAGCATGTCTTCTGTTCTTCTACTTCTCCTCCTCCTCCTCTCTGCATCCTGCCATCCTGCTAGACCTGCCCAGGGAGTGTTGGTACAGGGGGGGCAGCTTTGGTGTCGGATGAACTCAGCATAGTAATTTAGATGTCAGACTGGTTCAGACTGGTTCAGACCGCTTCAGACTGCTTCACAATGGTTCAAACTGCAAACTGCTTCAGAGTGGTAGAGATTAGTACAAACTTTGAGAAACAGGCTATGGTTTCATTATCACACACACACACACTTCAGTACAGGCCGTCTGGTGCAATCAAATGTAACGGCAGCCATGCTATGTCCTCAGTTTAAATCCCAGAGGAGGACAGTGATCTGGTTCAAGATCACCAGAGAGATAGAAGCACATATGATTTAAGTCCACCCATTTTCCTGTCTGGGACCCAACAAGCAGCGATGCTCTTGCAGACACCAGAGAAATAGATCCATCACACATTTATTCTGTTTAACCTCCACTCATCTCATCAACTCAATCTGCTGTGCCGGAAACACCACTGGTTATGAAGGGCTAGTACTCACTGACTACAGACTGCTATTACTGGGTAGCCAGCTCCACCAAGGGAATGAGGAGGGGAGAAGAAGAACAGAGGAGAGGAGGAAAAGCGAGGAGTAGAGTAGATGAGAGAAGAGAAGAGGAGAGGACGGTAGAGGATAAGAGAAGAGTAGAGAGGAGGGGAAGGGAAAGGAGTGGTTTGGTAGAGAAGTGGACATCATGTTCTTGTCTTCTCATTGTCAGGAAGCAAATCTCTACATAACAACGTGAGGTCACTTCCGCCATGACATCACTGCATAATGACCTATTTACATCCGACAGCATTCTACACTTGACATTTGTGGAGGTGGAGGGGCCAGGAAGGCTTCACAGTTGGTGTGTGTGAGAGAGAATGTTAGTTAGTGTGTTTATGTGAGAGTGTGTGTAAGAGTATGTGTGAGAGCACGTGAGTGTGTGTGTGTGCATGCTAATGTACAGCAGTGGGTGGCATAGCCACAATTACGCCCAGCTCTTAGAGGATGTGTTTAAGGTCAAATACAGGGACTGTGGCAGGCAGGTTTGAGGAGAGGCGTTCTGAATTTGTGATTCTGATTGTGTGTGTGTGCTTTTGTGTGTGTTTACGAGGGAGAGAGAAAGCACGATGGAGAGTAAGAGAACACAGAACAGCATGCATTTATGCATGCAACAGAGCAGAGCCAGGTGTCCAAGGGAATTTGCATAGCAAGTAAGGATGCTCTGAGCGTGTGTGGGTATGTGTGTGTCCCATTGAGCCAACACCAAACTCACAGTGTGTGTGTGTGTGTTTCATGTGTGTAGAGAAGAGAGTGTATTGTGTGTAGAGTGTATGGTGTAGAGTGTGTTTGGAGTGATTTGGATGAGTGAGGAGTGAGGGGAGGAGAGTGAGTCACAACCCAACCCAGATCCATCCTGATCATGTTTTCAGCATGGCTGGCTGCATCTGCAGCAGGGGGCTGGCTCGTAACACACACACACACACACACACACACACACACACACACAGGCAGTCACACACATGCGTGCATGCGCACATATGCACACCCACTCACATATACAATAATGTAACCCCCCCCACCACCACCACCCATACACACATGCGTTCCCTATGGAGACCCATCTCTGATATATTCCAACAAACAATACCAGAGCAATAAAAATAAGCACTTGTTTGATCGAGTGATGAATCAATCAAGCCGAGTCAGCTGCCCCGACACACAGCAATGAAATCAATCTAATCAGTCTAGTCTGTTCTGCGGTCACTGCTGATGCGAGGCTGTCTGAATGAAGCCCAGCCCGTCTGATGAAGATGAACATAAATATTGTTTATATCTACGGACCCTCCTGGATCCTTATGGATTATCCATATTCACTAAGTGCCTTGTAAAACAGGATGAATCGCACATTAATGCCAGCTCTACAATCTGTGTGTGTGTGTGTTCTGAAATCGGACTATTACGTAATGGCTAATGGGAAATACCATTTCAAAGAGTGCAGAGGGGGAGCCCAGTCTATACAGAACACGCACAGATAAGGTGGAGTTTGAGGCGGGTGTTTCAGTCACGTGAGTGTGTGTTTCAGTTAAATGTGTGTATGTTTCAGCCATGTGTGCATGTGGGTGAAAATGCCTGTGTGTGTGTGTGTGTGTTACAGCCATGTGTGCATGTGGGTGTATATGCCTGTGTGTGTGTGTGTGTTTCAGCCATGTGTGTGTGTGCGGGTGTTGAACAGAGCTCAGGGGTATAATTAGACGACAGTGTTTAGTGAGGCTAAATACACGGCCAGGGAATGGGAGTTGCCTAGACGACCCCTGACCGCTGACCTGTATCTTAACCCTTGGTCTCCAGTCATGGCTCATCCACTTCCACTGGGTTAAGTGCTGTGTACTGTTGTATTCTAAGCAGACTACATTAACTACAGTGTGCGTGTGTGATGTGTTTGTGTGTGATGCGCTTGTATTTGTGATGTGTTTGTATGTGTGCGCGCGCGCGTTTATAACAGTCATTATCTTACTTTTAACTTTTGACCACGCATGATGAAACAGCTATGACAAACCAGATCACTGTCTTGCGCTGTGATTTAAGCTTTTCATAAAGGAACATGGCTGCATGTGATGACAGCAGCTGGCTTCTCTGCAGTGAGTGTGTGTGTGTGTGTAACACGTGTGATTACAACAGCTGTCTGTGCTGCAGTGTGTGCACTATCTATGCTCCAAATACGCCAGACAGACAGAGAGAGCACATTGAGTCATAGTTAGAAATCTGTCACTGGAGGTGTGTCCCTTGTGTATGATGTGTATGTGTGTGTCCATCATTGTATGTTGGTGAATGTGTGTTTGTGTGTGTGACTGTATGGCTGTGTGTGTGTGTGCGTGTTACAGGGGCATGGGAAGATGAGATCATGTTTCCGGCTGTGCTCCGAGCCTCTTAGCCAGCCATGGCTGTATGTTTGCTTGGGGACCGTTGAAAGTCCCAACTCAATATCCACTCTGAGCGTCGGGGCTGGGCCATTAGCTACTTTAGCGAGAGGGAAAGGAATAAAGGCTTGCCCCAATCTTTCCACACCACCTCTCACTCCCTCTCTTTCTTCCTCTCTCTTCCTCTCTCTGCCTCCTCTCCACCATCTCTATTTCTCCCCCTCTCTCTCTTTCTAACTCTCTCTCATCTCTCTGCCTCCGTCTCTAACTCTTCCTCCTTCCCACTCTCTCTCTCTTGCTCTACCTCTCTCTGCCTCCATCTCTCTCTCTCTCTCGAATTTCTCCTCATCCCCTCCCTGAGAGAAACAAAGAAATTCTCCATTCCAAACTTGGCACAGTGAAACACAGATATAAATCGTTTCTTTTGCGGGCTGAAATGGAGAAATGGAGGAATCAAACTATGCAATCTAGTTAAGGGTAAACATATCTGTCAGTGTACATGTTTGTCCCATGGAGCTTGTGTATTGGAGAGAGAACAATATTAATAGAATTTGACTGTTGTATTGTAGCGGAAACCAAATTCAGCATGAACTGCTGCACCCATCTACACACACACACACACACACACACACACACACACACACACACACACACACACACACACACAGACGTTCACACTGACATACACACTCGCTCTTACACAAACAAACAAATGCTCAAACAAACTAACACAAAGCTCCTACACACACACATACACAGACACACCCACACACACTCACACACACACTCACTCACTCACTCTTACACACACACTGTTTACATGTTGATACATGTCTCACCCTGGGTTTCATGTTGCAGATCCAAACAGAACAAAGTCAGAACACACAGTAGCCCAGGGCTTCTCCTCTCCCCAAAAAACTGATCTGACATCTTCACTGTATCATGAACGACACGGCTTCACTGTACGCAGGGGTTAGGGTTAGGTATACTGTAGCTCAGTGCTGGAGAGTCTGACTGCGGATCGAGGGGTCTCAGGTTCAAATTCCCCGTGCATTGTAAATGAATACATTGTTATTACTACGGAAACATTCCTGCTTCATGAGATGGCTTTGTTGAGTCGTCGTGGTTCACGAGAGCCTGTAACAGAGCAGATCAACTCCATCAGACCTCCATCGCCGGAGGGGTTAGACAGAGTGATTGACATGCGGCAGCCCGTGGCTATCCTCTGTGTGTGTGGCCGTGTGTGCGTGCGTGCGAAGCTTTGCGGAAATAAGGATTTCCTCTTTCGGATGCATGCCTCTTTTTGTCACACACACCTCTCGCCAGCTGACCTTTGAAGTCCGAGCTGGACAGTCAAACGTGGACCAGGTGTCTAGCAAGAGAAAAAGCTAGCTATAAGTCTAGGCCAGAGGGCTGGACAAATGAGCAAGGCCAACGAGCAAAGCTAACAAGCAAGGCTAACGAGCAAAGCTAATGAGCAAGGCTAGCGAACAAGGCTAGCGAGCCCAACATGCTGGCAGATAAATGCTTATTGGCGGGATTTAGGTTGTAATCTGAAGATGTGACATTTACATTAATATGTGAAAGGTTGAGGACCGAGTCACTGTCATTTCACCCCAGTTATAGAGTGCTACTGTGAGGCGTGTGTAAAGGTGGGCATGTGTGTGTGTGTGGTCATTTTGGTGGTGATATCCATGTTTCAGTTTGACAGATGTAGCAAGGTAGGTAGATAAAGAAATGAGAGAGAGAGAGAGCATGTGTATGAGAATGAGAGTGTGTTTGTGAGAGAGTGTGTGAGTGAAAGAGAGAGAGAGAGAGACTGGGAGAGAGAGAGAGAGAGAGAGAGAGAGAGAGAGAGAGAGAGAGAGAGAGAGAGAGAGAGAGAGAGAGAGAGAGAGAGAGAGCGAGGAGGGGGGGCATGGCTTTTTATGGGTCATTACTCAACCTAAGGACATCACGAGACACTTACCCTGACTCATGTCTTAACCTCTTCAAACTACAACCCCCATAGTCCTAAGGGCAGTCAGTTTCCATGAAAAAAAAAGAAAAGAAAAAAAGATTTTCTAATTGAGATAAAACCATGAAAGAATGTTGACGTTCTCAATTCCATAAAACTTAAACTTCAAGAAAAAAGATAATTAAAAATGGCTGAATATTTTAACGATTAAAAGGAATGAGATCACCATTTTATGTAAGCAAGCACAATTTCTGTTCGTTTGAGTATTCATTTGCATTAAGGATGGAGCTATAATCAGAGGTGGGTTGTTCAAATGAATAATCATTTGATGGATAATTATGAGATGTGTTCAACTATCTTCTTTTGGCACCATAACCATAATTACATGAGGTCGTTATCATAACGACAATTAATTAGCCAATACATGAGTGTCCTAGGAAAATGAACGATAGCCTGGGAGTCTGTGAGTCTAGGGTCCCTAGGTAGTACAGAGATGTAGAGAATAATAGTCTTAGCGAGGAAGGGAAATAGATAGAGGGAGAGAGGTGCATGTGTGGTGTGTGTGTGTGACTGTATACATGTTTGTGACTGTGTGTGTGTGACTGTATGTGTGTTTGTGACTGTATGTGTGTGTGTGTGACTGTATGTATGTTTGTGACTGTGTGTGTGACTGTATGTGTGTTTGCGACTGTGTGTGTGTGTGACTGTATGCATGTTTGTGACTGTGTGTGTGTGTCTCCTGACCAGACGCTGGCTCGTCCTGACTAAGATAAAACACCTTAGCCATGAGGAGGAGGGGGGGAGCAGAGCCTGGCAGACTCACCACTAAAATAACCTCATAATTAGGCACCAAAAACACCTCTTCCTATTGATTTGCTGTCTTGGACTAGAACAGAGGGCAGTGAGAAGGGTGGAGGAAGGAGGAAGAGAGGGAGGAAGAGAGGAGTTTGGTGTTTCTAATGAGAATCCACTTCAGTTTCTCTCTTCCAAAGACAGGCTGTCCAGCCTCTCCTTCACCCCCCCACCCTCTCCTCTTCCTCCTCATCTTCCTCCACCCTCCCCTCCTCCACCTCCCTTTTGGGTTTGGATGCATCCCATCACATGGCCAGAAGGCAAAGCCATTAAAACACCAAACATCCTTTATACACACACACACACACTCCCCTTACCCACACACACACACATAGGTGACAAACCACCAAACATGCTTCTAAGTCTTGGAGATGGCCCATGGTGAGTGTTATACATGAACCCCTCTACCCTACGACACAGTCAGTCGTCAGCCAGAATCACTCTGTCCACAGAGACTAGTCTCCACCAGAGACGGTGTATTGTACACCAGAGCCTATAGGAGAGCTGTATCTCCACTATCCATGGTTCCCATCACTCAAAGGTTAAGTCTGAGTGGCAGAATCCTAAGAAGTGGTCCTTTCAAAGCTACGAAGAGCCCCTCTGAGATACTGCAGCACATACCCCAACCTCTCCTCTCTCCCTCTCTCTTCATCTCTTCTCTCTCTTCCTGTCTCTCTCTCTCTTCATCTCTTCTCTCTCTTCCTGTCTCTCTCTCTCTCTTCATCTCTTCTCTCTCTTCCTGTCTCTCTCTCTCTCCAACTTAACCTTCTTCAGGCTTTGTTGGGCAGAACTTAGTGTGTTTCATCCTTCTGATGGCACAGCCTAAACCACTCTCCAGGAGAGCCAGAGGGCTTCAAACAATCTGACACACACTCACACACACACACACTCTCACACGCAGACACACACATGCATGCACACACATAAACTCTCCCACGCACACACACCACCTTGTCTCCTTACCAGCAGATGGACAGCTTCAAATCAAGAATAGACTTTTCTGCTGGCTCTTTTAACAGACTTTCATTCTTTTAAACAGAGAAACGTGCATAATCGTAGTCACAGTTATATGACTGCACTTCTATCAGCCTATGAGTTGATAGAAGGTGAACCGTTGCTAATTGGATTTATATTCACATATGTTTTGTACTTAACTCTCCAAATATGTGTAATCTTAAAATTACTTGAACAAATTACCATGACAGGAAGTTCATTCTCCAGAGCTTTCTCTTCCTGCATTCTCTCTCTCTCTCTCTCTCTCTCTCTCTCTCTCTCTCTCTCTCTCTCTCTCTCATCTCCTCTATCTCCACCACCATGCCCATTCTTCTCTCTCCATCCCAATCTCTTCCTACTGTCTCCCTCTTTCTTGCTATCTCTTTCTCCCTCTCCCTGTATCTCTCCATCTCCATCTTAGACACCAGATAGATGACATGATGTCGCATGTAGACACTCAGTAGACATACAGGAGCAGTAGTTACTGCTGAATCCTGGGGGCAAGTTGAGCATGTGTGAGACATAAACACCGTGTATGTGTGTGAGAGAGAAAGAGTGCGTGAGCAGGGGATTTCCTCCAGCACAGGAGGACTGTATGATCAGCTCAGCTCAGGACCCAGGGGTGGTCACATGCACAGAATCCCGATCAGGACTCACATTAGCAACTTATACACACTCTGACTGGGAGAGGAGAGAGGAAAGGAAAGGAGAGGGGAAAAGGAAAGGAAAGAGGAGGAAAGGAAATTAGAGAGAAGAGAGGAGAGCGGAGAAGGAGAGAAGAGCTGTCTGTGACGCACACGCCACGAGTCAAAGCAGGGACCGTCCTAGCAGAGACCATCTAAACTAACCAGGAAGGTGAGATCGTCTGCAGTCCCCCTGACACAGACAGCAGCCATCTTCCTCCGTCTGAGCTCAGTACCCTTCCATCACAGTCCCTTTCCCCGCACAAAGACACTCGTTAATACCCCTGCTGTAAGCACCTTTAATGAACCAGCATCTACACAAGTCCCTCTGTATGCTAATGGAGCGGAGAGAGGTGTTCTGCTCGTCAGGCCCTCTTAGTACTAATTAAAGTGAATCATCTAAACTGCTTAATGGCAGTAGCGCTGCTATTCTGCTGTCAGAAACTGTTAGCTTCCCTTAATGTCGACTGGCTGGCTCTTAAACTGGAGAGAGGGAGGGAGGCAGGGAGTGGGAGGGAGGCAGGAAAGAGAGGGGGAGAGAGACTGGTGAGGGGAAAGAGTGGGAGAGGACAGCAAGAAACGAGAAAGAGAGTGAGGGAGAGAGAGAGTGAGAGAAGATAGTGAGAGAGAAAGATAGAGAAAGGGGGCTCCAGATGGCTCTCCTAGGGACCAGATAGATAAAGAGAGAGAAAGAGAGACAGACAGATAGATAGAGGACCAGAGCTAGCCGGGACTCACCATGGCCCCCCCTGAGTGAGGCGGGCGTGCGGTAGATGGAGACGGGTGCGGGGTGATGCCTGCCCGCCGGGGGGTGGTGGGGGGGCTCGGGCCGGAGGGGGGCGGGGGGCTGGGGGCCCCCGCGGCTGGGGGAGAGGACCTGGAGGTCTGGGGAGGAGCCCCTGGCCAGGTTCACGACCCACCCCAACACCACACACAACATCCAGCAACACTGGGGGTTCCCGCTGGGGTGCATGGCCGGAACACGAACGCTGCCCCCTGCCGGTTGGGAGACGATAGCGCAGGTACGAGGGTGTCAGAGCTCAGAACAACTGACCTCGTGGCGGCCAGGCTGCAGACGCCATGGCAGGAGCAAAAAAATCAACCCCCCCTCGACACCTGTCTGGATCCAGAGCAACTCCCCCCACACACAAACAAGCTGTCTCTCTGCCTTCCCTTTTTCTCCTGAAGGTCTCTCTTCTTCTTCTTCTTCTTGTTCTTCTTCTCCTCCGCACGACGCAATCCCTCCTCTGTCTTCTTTGGAACCCCGCGCGGCGCGTGTGTGTGCTGCGAACGAGTGTGTGTGTGCTGCGAGCGCGCGTGTGTGTCGAGACCCGGACCGTATCCCACGTGCCCTGGGAAACCCGAGGCACAGCAACAGTGACAGGAGAGGGACAACCTGAGCAACACGGACTCTGCTCTCCTCTGCTCTGCCTCGCTCTCCTCCGCTCCGCCTCGCTCTCCTCCGCTCTGACGAGCACACGCAGCACAGAGGCAGCGCTCCACACACGCGTGTTCCAGCGGGGACACACACGCACACAGACCCTGTCAGCTCCCGGTCTGGCTCCCTCCCCAGGTAGACAGCGATCTTCCCCTCCTTACCCCCAAGTCCTTTCTTCTTTGGCAGAAAAGAGAAGCGGCTAGTCAGCCCAGGGAGCGACCGTCAGAGTGGAACTCCGCGAAAGAGTGAGGGATGAGGAGAGAGCGACAGAGAGAGAAAGATGTGTGTGGAGAGCGGGAGAGAGAGCAACGAAGGGAGAGGGAGAGAACGAGAGAGAGAGAGAACAATTGAGGAAAAGAGAGCGGAGAGAAAAAAGAATTGCGAAAGACAGAACGTGAGCGAGAGGCTTAGGTGAAACTAAACAAAGATGATGGGACGGAGGAGAGGAAAGGAGGAGGGGAAAAGAGGAGGGGAAGGAGGAGGGGAAGGAGGAGGGGAGAACTCACAAGTGGGCCAGCCTATGCAAATCTTTTCAGAGGAGCCAGCAAATCAGCGAAGCCCGGAGCCCACTGCAGAGGAGTGAGCTGTCTTTAGTCATGGAGAGAGAGATGGAGGGGAGAGAGATAGAGAGAGAGATAGAGGGGGAGGGAGGGAAGAGATATAGACAGAGAGCAAGAGAGAGAGAGAGAGAGAGAGAGAGAGAGAGAGAGAGAGAGAGAGAGAGAGAGAGAGAGAGAGAGAGAGAGGGGGGGGGGGAAAGGCGGGGAAGAGATATAGACAGAGAGCAAGAGAGAGAGAGAGAGAGAGAGAGAGGGGGGAAAGGGGGGAAGAGATATAGACAGAGAGCAAGAGAGAGAGAGAGAGAGAGAGAGAGAGATGGGGGGAGGCTCAGGGAAGCTGGAGAGAGAAGGATGCACAGGCTGAAAACAAAGGTCCAGCCAGGAGCGATGGAGGGAAATAGGGGTGGGGGGGATCGAGAGAGAGACGGTGAGAAATAGAGGGGGAGACAGGGATTGTGGGAAGAGCGTGTATTAGAGATGGAATCGCATTACAGGGCCCAGGTTGCAGCATACTGCTGTGTTATTTCGGCCGTGTTGCTGTCTAACCTCTGTGAGTGGTTTTCTCTGAAAGCCTGGCGAGCCAAAGCTAACAGTCCATACATTATGCACGGTTCCAGAGATTTGGTGAATTTCAAACCGTAGAGCGAGATGGCCTCGCTTTCTCTTCTGTCTGTCTCTTTCCTTTTCATCTCCTTTTCTCCCTCTTCACAGCAAACAGAAAAAGGAGAGAGCTGAAGTTGGGGGTCCACACACACGCACGCGTGCACAGTCACACACGCACGCGTGCCCAGTCCCACACACACACATGCGTGCACAGTCCCACACACTAACTGTAAATGACTGGTGAAGAGTCTGTTCTGAACAGTAGCTACGAGCCGCTGCTATCCTGACCGTTAATGAGGAGCAATGTGTACCACATCACTACATAAACACAGTCTAACCATCCATCACTGCAGCACTCAAACTGCCCTTCTTAAACATGATTGGTTTATATAAGTTGTAAGTCCCACTACAAATTGACAGCCTGACAATATACAGTATGTACTACATTAAACATAGTATGTTAAAGATGATCTTAAATCTGTCAATACTTGAATATTTTCTGTAACTTCTTGGCATTGTATGAGTCATATTTGCCTTTGAACAGGCAGCGACTTGCTGCAGTTGTAGATGTATCTGCGTATCACATTTGTCACAATGCTCTCGACTTCTGTGGTTTGAAATGCTGCTTATCAAAAGCACCCTGGGGGACAATTACAGCAGTTTGCACGAGAACAGAAGAGGAGAGATAACGACTGTTTTCATGGCAGCCGTTGATCATTGGGGGAAAATGGCAGAAAGGAAAAAGCGAGTAAGGAAAATTATTCATAGAAACAATGAGGGTTTGATTTGTTGGATCAAAACTAAAGCGTGTAATTATTTGGTGTTAAGGACTGCAGCCCACTGTAGAAGGCAGAGTTGAGAGAGTTACTAAAAACAGAAAAGTGTGTTTCCATGTCTAAATATACTAACGTCTTCTTACCGGCAAGAGTGGGCTCACAGTCTGAGAGAGATGAAGAGAGAGATGAAGAGAGAGATGAAGAGAGAGAGGGAGAGATGGAGAAAGAGATGCAGAGAGGGAGAGATGGAGAGAGATGGAGAGAAAAAGAGAGGGGGAGAGATGGAGAGAAAGAATTAATGTAAAGGGGAGGAGAGAATGAGAGAGATGGAAAGAAAGAGAAGGGGAGGGAGAGAGAGGAAGAAGGGAGGAGGACAGAGAGAGAGGGTAAGACCGCCAGGACCGGAGGAATAATGACAAACCAGCCAACTTCCTCCAAGCCCACTCACTCTGCTTTGGGACAACAAATCCCTTTGCCTAATTTTCCCAGAAGACAGTCTGTGATGGTCCATTTTCATGCCTCATGACTCTCACTTGCACAGCTTTTTGAATTGTGTTACGTAATTACCACAACATTTCTATGAAACAGCTCTATGTCGAAATAAAATGACTGAAACTCATCAAATATGATAACGAACAGATCCACCTGGAACCACACTTACCTCCAACTTGTTAATTATAGAAAAAACATGTGGGATAAACCATGCTTAATCAACACATCCCACTACACAAATCATTCTTTCTACTCCAATCTCGTCTCTGGTAAATATAGTCTATGGCTTTGAGCCCACGGTGTGGAGCGGTTTGAGACAGACCAGTGTGTCACAGGTGACAGATACCTTAATTACCTCTCAATCCATGAAATATACCCATAATGCACCTGCAAAAAACACTCCCCACAAGAAAACAGGTTAACAGAACGGGAAATGTTTCTGCTGCTCTCTTAAGACTCTCTAGCTGTGTGTCTGATGGACTGAGAGGGCTGGTGAACGGGCGTACGTGTGTGTGTGCGCGAGTGTGCATATGGGTGTGAGTGTGCGAGAGTATGTGTGCGTGAGTGTGTATTTTAGGACCATCATCCTGTTGTGTACTGCAGACCCGGTGCCCTCGTATCTCAGACTGCAGGGACTATTCCTCTCTCTCTTTCCTTCCTCCCTTTCTCTCACTCTCTCTCTTCCTTTCTCCTCCCTCCCCATGTAATTTTGAGTGAATCACTGTTCTCTCTATTCACCACATGAACATAGACTTTCAACTACTGAATGTCTCTCTCCATTTCTCTGTTCTCCCTCCCTTTCTCTCTCACTTCCTCCTTCTCTCTCCCTCTTTCCATGTCTCTTTTCCACTCTCTCTCTCTCTCTCTCTCTCTCTCTCTCCATTTCTCTCTTTCTCCAGCTGTCTCTCTCCACCTCTCTCTCTCTCTCCACATGCTCGCATACTCAAAAAGGGTAATAAGTACAGGAAAAGCTATTGTTTGTCTCGTGGTGCTAAAATGGCAAGCGCCAGTGATCAACAATCAAATCAGAACCACCCATCAGGGTGCCAGGACTTCCAACAGCCAATCAGATGCTTGGATCCATCCGCTGTGGCTGCCTGAAGTTCTACATGCCAGTCACGGCTCTATCACACACACACACACTCACACATACACACAGCACACACACAGAAACATGCAGCTCACAGTATAGCACACACACACACACACACAATCTCTGCCTCCCAGTGAACCTAATCTAAGCTGAGGAAGTCGGAACTCCACTTCCCTCGACTCTAGCTGACCCAGCGAGTGTCTACCACGCCATGCCTGCAAGCTGTGCTGGTAATGAACAGTCGTTAGGATCACCACTAATTCATGTTTCACATTCTGATTTGTCGGAGGGGTCTGTGTGACAGACAAGGTAGGAGATACAGTCACAGACCTGTGCTGCCCTCTAGGTGGCTTTCTCAGCTACTTCCTGTTTGACTGGAGTCAGAGGTACAGATACTTCCTGTTTGACTGGCGTCAGAGGTAAAGCTACTTCCTGTTTGACTGGAGTCAGAGGTACAGCTACTTCCTGTTTGACTGGAGTTAGAGGTACAGCTACTTCCTGTTTGACTGGAGTCAGAGGTACAGCTACTTCCTGTTTGACTGGAGTCAGAGGCGGTTACATGATAGTTAATGCATCATTTATGTAAAGTATTGCTATGTTATTATGGTAGTTAATGTAGCCTTGATGTAAAGTGTTGCTATGTAGTTACATGGCTTGCTCACATGTTCATCACAACCAATCCTTTTCTATGAACACACCTTTCATGAGGAACGCAACACTTTTCAAGCTCTGACCCGAAGCCACTCTTGAGAAAAAGCATAAGGATGGAGCTGCTTTCATTTCAAGGTCAACACACAGTTTTTACTTTTCTTTCGTTTCCCCATTAGCAGAGAAATAACAGGCCTTTAAGTGTTTCACTATCAACACCCTCCCGTCTCCCCCCGCAAACAAACGACTCCAACTTCTGGCCTGTTTGAAGTGGTTCCTTCAGAAGTCAGACTGAAGCAGTGGGGAAACGTTCGCAGGCATTTGGAGCTGAAGACGTGAGCGGAGAGAGGGAGAGACGCATGCTTCCCCAGTGAGCCATGACAACAACAACAATATCGACAGCAGTACAGTCAACAGCATTTGAAGCCCTCTTTAAAGCCAGCTTCAAGCCTTCAATGCCCAAAGCTGTGTGTGCATGTGTGTGTGTGTGTACATGTGTGTGTGTGTATATGTGTGAGTGTGTAAACGTGTGTGTGTATAAATGATAAATGTTTGTGTCTGCATGTGTGTGTGTGTGTGTTCAGGGAACTGTTGTCTTATCTGCCACTCCACACGCTCCTTCTTACGACCAGCGTCTGGACGCCCCCGAAAGTTTGGCTGTCAACATCACCAGCACTAAACATGCCAGCCACGCATCCTCACACACCTCCACACTGCGACTAGTCACACACACCTTTCAACCAGAACTGTCCAGTCATTTCTGAAGACAGGAGTTTACGACATGACTTCTAGGCAGTGGATAGGACAAGACCTGAGATGCAACCAGAATCACGCTGTACATGTCACTTCACAGGAAAACTGAAGTACAACATTTAGGAAATTGTGTTGAAACTTTATTTGAAAGAATGTAAATTAATGAAATTATTTATAATTCCAAAAGAATAAAAAAGAGCAACACATGCACACACATACACACAGTTAACATGATCTACCCATCGGGCAGTGCAGGCTGTCTAAATAATGAATGATTTATGAAATCAAAACTGACAGGCGGCAATTGAAACGTGGCCTTCCGTTTGACAGATTAAAAATGCATCAGAGTAGCCTGACTTATGAATGAAGCCTAACTCCCCCGCTGTATAATAACCACCTGGGAGGGGAGACACAGCAGGGGCGGAGGCAGAGTCAGGGTACTGACCCAAACCCAGCTGATCTGACTGTCTGACCGTGAACACAGACCTTCAACCATTCTAAAGGCGTTCTCTCTTTTGCTGTCCCTCCCCCTTTCTCACTTCCTCTCTCCCTCCCTTTCTCTCCCTCTCGTCCTTTCTCTTTTCCACTCTCACTCTCTCCATTTCTCTTTCTTCCCCTTTCTCTCTCGCCACATGCTCGCACACTCCAAAAGGGTAATAAATGAAGCTTAGCGCAAGTTCAGTCAGGCAAGACCGCTCCCTGAACTCGGGCATACACGATAATGTTTCACTACTCACTCCCCCCGCTAAGAAAGCTCTCTACTTTCCCTCTTTACCTATGCCAAGCTGTCATCTGGGTTTCAGTATCGATTAGCGCTTTCGTCTATCAATTAGCGGTGTCAAATCTTCGTAGCTGTCAGCCTATCACAATGATGCCGTACCTTTAAATACGTTTCTCTCCCTGTTTAGTTTGTCCATGCTATCATAGTGCGTGACCCTCCACCTCCCCATCGCCACCCGGTGCCTCTGTTCGCTGTTCTTTGACTCCTCTGGCTGGGTGGTCGGCTGTCGCCACCGCCACCAGTGTCTGGACTCCGTGGGGGATTCTTCTTCGGATGCTGGGCAGGCGCCCTTTGATCAATAATTCCCCATGGGGTCTGAGCTCCAAACACTTGTAGTACATTCATCATTTCTGTATATAAACATGACTTGCTCATCCCAGGTCTCTCCTGATTGAAGTACAGAAACATATGTTGTTTGTTCCCCGGTAGAAAATAGCAAGTGCCAGTGATCAACCAACAAATCAGAAGCACCCATCAGGGTGCCAAGGCTTCCAACAGCCAATCAGATGCTTTGGCAGCTGGGGTACTGACCCCAACTGAGGCAGACAGAATCAGACATTCATTCCAGAGCAGCAGGAAGCGCTGACTGGAAAAGATGACATGGACAAGAAACGCAAGCTGAGGAGGAGGAAGTGGAATACAGGAATGACCGGACTAAGTGGAATGCAGGGCTGGGAACAAGAAACTGGAATAGCAGGCATCTCCAGGGTTTTCTTCCAGTCAGTGTGAGACTGCGGATTGAAACATTTACACAGACTCATCTTCATCTCCACACCAAGCCTAAGATAGCTTTTAGCCCCAGAACCCTACAGTCGACCAGAACAGCCTTGCCAGAAAGTCTCCACCCAGGCTAATGTTCCTCACAGGAGGAAAGACACAGAAAAACACCTGACCAGGCAACAAACAGCCACTGTGAATAAAAACACCTGACCAGGCAACAAACAGCCTCTGTAAATATAAAAAACATTCTTTTTTTTATAAATTGTATTTTTGTCAACCAGCCTATAAACAACAATCCACAGATAAACAGGAGGGATGAGTAAAGTGAACATGAAATAAACAAGAAAGTATTTCCAAGAATTCAGCTATTCAAAGAGAGCTGGCGGGAGGCTGCCTTCTGCAGGGTTTCATACAGTTAGAAGTGGCATAGATTGGCACAATAGCCCACAATCCTTTGCAGGCAGGGCGCCAACACGTTGCTGTGCTAGTGCTATACGATCGACTAACAGGGAATGTGGAATCAGTTATGATGTGATAATACTGTGTTATTATCTGATAATGCTGTTATAATGTGATAATACTATTTAATGATGTAATAATACTGTGTTTATTAAGCAGAGGCAATGTACATGGTGGGGGGGGTTTGAACCTGCAACCTCTTGGTCTGCAGTCAAGGGCCTCAGTTACAGTTGGCAAGAGTTTCCACAGAACACATTAGATTGGTCTGGTCCCTGCGGGCTCGAAACTGATAGACGTGATCTGACAAAGTTACCAGGAGTTGTCACACTGTGACCTCAAGACTAGCTGTGTCATTCTGTATAGTGGAAATTATAAATGCTTGAATTTAATAAATAAAAAACCAAAACACTTTTATGATTTGATTAAAAGTATAAAAAAAAGCTTTTATTTCCAGGTAAAGAATAGAACAATCCAGGCTCCATCGATCATTCACACTGAGAGAGGAGTGAGACAGGGAGAGAGAGAGAGACAGAGAAAGACAGAGTGAAAGAGGGAGAGAGGGAGAAAGAAAGAGAGGGGGAGAGAGAGAGAGAGAGAGAGAGGATGGCTCTCTCCAAAAGCCTTGCCTGGAGATATTACTTTGAAAAAAGGGATGGATGCGAATTGATTTGGTCTGCCTTCCCAGTCCGCTCAGACGTAGGGGAATAAATTGCCTCAAGAGCCAACCTGTCTTCATTTCCGTGCAGACAATACAGTGAACACAGCTCTAAGTGTTACCCTCTGAAAATAAGGGGGCCCTAAGGGCCAATAAGTGTTCTCAATGGAGCCATACTTATTTGGCCCCTGGAGTTACTACGAAGCTCTCTGTACAGTAGCAGCACCCCGAATGCCAGGGTTGCTGACTGACTGACAGGCTGGGTAATCACCAATACTGCCCACTCAAGCAGAAGGCCAGCAACTGCTCTCTGAGTGGAACTGAGGAAAACAGCTTTGAAGTGTTTAATTTCTGTTGACTTGAAGTTACTGCTGATCAGACCCTGTTTCTTCTAAAACACAGTGACGTGAGATTCAGCCACGAGTCGAAGCAGGTAGCCTATTCATTGTCCCAGAAGCAACAGACACTCAGAGTCACTGCCTTTCAGTTTGGGAGGGCAGAACACAACAGTTTACATTTGTCTACACATATTCACCCATATCCTTCTAAAGCCCCCCAAAAAACTATTTGCATGTAACTCGGGGGTATGCCCCCTGCTGGGTGATCACACAAGGTGATGCTGCCTCCAGACGTCATGGAGGGAGTAAGGCAGGGTATGTCTACACACTGCTCTGTGTGATTATGCTGGTCAATTGAGTGTGTGCATGTGCAGGGGATGTGTGTGACTGTGTATATGTGCAGGTTGTGTGTGTGTATGTGTTAAGGTGTGTGCATGCATGTTTGTGTGTGATGTGTGTGTGTGTGTGTGTGTGTGTGAGTGTGTGCCATGTGAGTGTGTGCCATGTGTGTGTAAGTGTGTGTACGTGCATGCGTGTGCGTGTGTATGTGTGGGGTGTGTGTGTATGGAGTGTGTGTAAGACCATCTACCCCCTGTGCCCGCTGAGCCTGTGCCATCAACAGAGCTGAAAGGCTCTCAGAGTGGGAGCCGTGGAATGGGACTAGTTTAGAAGAGAATGAGATGGTGTTGTGGGAATACTGACAGAGAGAGAGAGGGAGAGGAAAAGAGGGGGAGGGGGAGTTAGAGACGGCAAGAGATGGGAGAAGGAGAGAAAGATAGTGAGAGGGGGGCGAGAAAAAGATATAAAGAGAGAGAGAGAGAGAGAGATAGAGAGATGTCATGTGCTTATGGGGCAATCATCATGCAGGTACTACAAGTTTCCTTTTGCTACGTGTGTGTGCGTACGCCACGACAACAACACGTTCCGAGCTGAGAGCCGGTTCCTCATGACGGGAGCCGTCTGAAAGTCACGACATCAATTCGACGGTGCTGTGAGATGAGCAGTAATCTTCCTGCTACACTAACCGCGCAGCTTCGAGCCTCTTTTAACACAATGGCTTCTGAACCGCCCGCGTCCGTTGTGAGCGTCCAGGCTCATTGTGGGAGCTCAGGTAGGGCTGTGTGGTCATTACAGCCTCACAACACCCTGCTATTCACACAGCCATCTCTCCCCCGCTGACAGAAAATAATAGGGAACTGCTAGAACACTCTAATGGCCTGCACCTGCCACTCATCACACACACACACACACACAACAGTGTGTTTGCACCCATGAGCACAAGGATCTGCACGAGCGCGCACACATACTGTACATACTTACACACACACAAGCACACTCTCACAGTGCAGGCCTTGAGGCTGACTGGCAGCTAATTTAGAGAACAATAGACAATTACCTGTCTTTGAAGTCACAGGCGATTGCCCCTGTTATAAGGTAGCTGTTCACTTTTTTTCTCGCCTCTCTCTCTCTCTCTCTCTCTCTCTCTCTCTCTCCTCTCTCTCCTCTCTCTCTCTCTCTCTCTCTCTCTCTCTCCTCTCTCTCTCTCTCTCTCTCTCTCTCTCTCCTCTCTCTCTCTCTCTCTCTCTCTCTCTCTCTCTCTCTCTCTCTCTCTCTCTCTCTCTCTCTCTCTCTGTCTCCCACTCTCTCTGTCTCCCACTCTCTCTCTCTCTCTCTTTCTCTCTGGCGACAGGGACAACAATCCACAGCTGCATCCATCAGTGCTGCTAGTCCCTCACAACAGTGTGTGTGTGCGTGTGTAAACTTCCATCAAACTAACACAGTGTTTACCCCGTCTGATTCCACACATGCTGCGATACAGTCATGAAGTTAACTAATGTTTCATCTAAACTCTCAAACTAAAATTAATTGCATGCAGGTTTCTTCACATCACATAAGCACTCTCCCCAGATGAAAAGGTGAATCTATTCCAAAACGTGACTCACGGGCCAAACAGGCATCAGTTTTGCACTCTAAAGTGGATTTTCATTTCACCCCATTCAGTCCCAGCACGACACCAAACAGACCGCTTTTAGATGCCTCTCCTTAATTGCATTGGGTGCCCAGAGAGGGGCTGTTCTGGGGGTGCCCTCTCCCCCTCGCCCTCCCCCACAGACCCCCAGCTATGCAGGGAACCTGGCCACCCTTTGACCACAATCAGGGGCTGTCATCGCCTATGCTGGCTCAACTGGGCGGGCATGATTAGGGACTGCAGGAGGAGGGGGGGGGGGGAGCAGAGACAGAGATAGAGAGGGAGGGGGGGGCAGAGACAGAGAGGGGGAGGAGAGATGGGGGGAGAAGGGGGGACAAGAGAGATGGGGGGAGAGAGACATACATATATATACTGTATCAACAGAGCGAAAGAGAGAGAAAGAGAGAGACGGATACATATATGAAACATAAATGTACATTTATAAATCGAAATCAAGGTAGGAAGAATGAAAGGGGAGGAGGGTGGATGAGAGAGAGAGAGACAGAGAGAGAGAGAGAGAGAGAGAGAGAGAGAGAGAGAGAGAGAGAGAGAGAGAGAGAGGGATATGTACCGTGTGTATAGACAGACGGTGAGAGAGAATGGGGGAAGAGAGAAAGAGAGGGATGCATAAAGAGACAGAGAGTGAGAGAGAGGGGGGGGCACTGTGCATAAACGCTACACCTCTACCAGGAAGCTTTCATGAATATGGAGCAGGGTAATTATGGGCTGTTATCCTCTCCTGGGCTGGGATCACATAGGGTGCTGCTTTAGGGGTGGATGAGGGGGGTCAGACACATACAGTAGATGACAGACATGGGGATGGATAAGGGCCTTTTAAAAGAAAATGTCTAGAGTTGGAAAGTTGGTTTGCTTTGTCTGCCTTTGCACGGAAACTTCATGCCGTGTCACGGTGCTGCTATACGGCTGCCTTGACAACCTGGTGGAGCCAATGGGAGGCTGAGATGGGACCGGAGCTTTGTCGGGAAGGATCACCATGGTGACCGCCACGCTGACTCACCCTTCACATGCTGACAGCAGCGTTTCAATGCCATCTTCCACACTCTAACTCCCTCCTCCCTTCACCTCTTTTCTATTTGTTCCTCCCTCCCTCTTCCCTTCCTTTCTCTACCTCCTCCCTTCCTCTCTCGAC